>NC_086321.1:292194070-292276570 GCF_036172605.1 Pelobates fuscus | reverse complement strand
CAGTCACACACACACACACACACACACACGCAGACAGTCACACACACACACACGCAGACAGTCACACACACACACGCAGACAGTCACACACACACACACACACACACACAGGCATAAACACACACAGGCATAAACACACACACACACACACACACAGGCAGACAGTCACACACACACACACACACACACACACAGGCAGACAGTCATACACACACACACACAGTCATAAACACACACACAGGCAGACAGTCATACACACACAGGCAGTCATACACACACAGGCAGACAGTCATACACACACACACACACACACACAGACAGTCATACACACACACACACACACAGGCAGACAGTCATACACACACACACACAGGCAGACAGTCATACACACACACACACACACACACACACACAGGCAGACAGTCACACACACACGCAGACAGTCACACACACACACACACACACACACACAGTCATACACACACACACACACACAGGCAGACAGTCACACACACACACACACACACAGGCAGACAGACAGTCATACACACACACACACACAGACACACAGTCACACACACACACACAGACACAAAAAGGCAGACAGTCACACACACACAGGCAGACAGTCATACACACAGAGGCAGTCACACACACAGAGGCAGTCACACACACACACACACACACAGAGGCAGACAGTCATACAAACACACAGGCAGACAGTCATACAAACACACACACACACACACACACACACACACACACAGCAGACAGTCATACAAACACACAGGCAGACAGTCATACACACACACACACAGGCAGACAGTCATACACACACACAGGCAGACAGTCATACACACACACAGGCAGACAGTCATACACACACACAGGCAGTCATACACACACAGGCAGTCATACACACACACACACACACACACACACACAGGCAGACAGTCACACACACACACAGGCAGTCATACACACACAGGCAGACAGTCATACACACACAGGCAGACAGTCATACACACAGAGACACACAGGCAGACAGTCACACACACACACACACACACACAGGCAGACAGTCATAAGCACACACACACACACACACACACACACAGAGGCAGTCACACACACACACACACACACACACACAGAGGCAGTCACACACACACACACACACACACACACACACACAGAGGCAGTCACACACACACACAGAGGCAGTCACACACACAGGCAGACAGTCATACACACACAGGCAGACAGTCATACACACACACACACACAGGCAGACAGTCACACAGTCATACAGACACACACAGGCAAACAGTAACACACACACACACAGGCAAACAGTCACACACACACACACACAGGCAAACAGTCACACACGCAGGCAGACAGTCACACACACACGCAGGCAGACAGTCACACACACACGCAGTCACACACGCAGTCACACACGCAGTCAAACACACACACACAGGCCGGCACTCATAAACACAGTCACACACACAGGCAGTCATACACACAGAGAAACACACACAGGGAGACAGTCACACACACACAGGCAGACAGTCACACACACACAGGCAGACAGTCACACACACACACACAGGCAGACAGTCATACACACACACACACACAGGCAGACAGTCATACACACACAGGCAGACAGTCATACACACACACACAGGCAGACAGTCATACACACACACACACACACAGGCAGACAGTCATACACACACACACACACAGAGGCAGTCACACACACACACACACACACACACACACACACAGGCAGTCACACACACACACACACACACACACACACACAGGCAGTCACACACACACACACACACACACAGAGGCAGTCACACACACACACACAGACAGTCATGAACACACACAGGCAGCCAGTCATGAACACACACAGGCAGACAGTCATACACACAGAGGCAGACAGTCATACACACACAGAGGCAGACATTCATACACACACAGAGGCAGACATTCATACACACACAGAGGCAGTCACACACACACACACACACACACACACACACACACACAGAGGCAGTCACACACACACACAGGCAGTCACACACACACACACAGGCAGTCACACACACACACACAGGCAGTCACACACACACACAGAGGCAGTCACACACACACAGAGGCAGTCACACACACACACACAGAGGCAGTCACACACACACAGAGGCAGTCACACACACACACACACACACACAGAGGCAGTCACACACACACACACACACACAGGCAGACAGTCATGAACACACACAGGCAGACAGTCATACACACACAGGCAGACAGTCACACACACACAGGCAGACAGTCACACACACACACACACACACACACACACACACGCAGACAGTCACACACACACACACACGCAGACAGTCACACACACACACGCAGACAGTCACACACACACACGCAGACAGTCACACACACACACACACACATAAACACACACACACACAGGCAGACAGTCACACACACACACACACACAGGCAGACAGTCATACACACACACACACAGTCATAAACACACACACAGGCAGACAGTCATACACACACAGGCAGACAGTCATACACACACAGGCAGACAGTCATACACACACACACACACACACACAGACAGTCATACACACACACACACACAGGCAGACAGTCATACACACACACACACACAGGCAGACAGTCATACACACACACACACACACACACACACACACAGACAGTCACACACACACACACACACACGCAGACAGTCACACACACACACACACACAGTCATACACACACACACACACACACACAGGCAGACAGTCACACACACACACACACACACACACAGGCAGACAGACAGTCATACACACACACACACAGACACACAGTCACACACACACACACAGACACAAAAAGGCAGACAGTCACACACACACAGGCAGACAGTCATACACACAGAGGCAGTCACACACACAGAGGCAGTCACACACACACACACAGAGGCAGACAGTCATCCACACACACAGCAGACAGTCATACACACAGGCAGACAGTCATACAACACACACACACACACACACACACACACACACACACACACACACACACACACACACACACACACACAGCAGACAGTCATACAAACACACAGGCAGACAGTCATACACACACACACACACACAGGCAGACAGTCATACACACACACAGGCAGACAGTCATACACACACACAGGCAGTCATACACACACACAGGCAGTCATACACACACACACACACAGGCAGACAGTCACACACACACACAGGCAGTCATACACACACAGGCAGACAGTCATACACACACAGGCAGACAGTCATACACACAGAGACACACAGGCAGACAGTCACACACACACACACACAGGCAGACAGTCATAAGCACACACACACACACACACACACACACAGAGGCAGTCACACACACACACACACACACACACACACACACACAGAGGCAGTCACACACACACACACACACACACACACAGAGGCAGTCACACACACACACAGAGGCAGTCACACACACAGGCAGACAGTCATACACACACAGGCAGACAGTCATACACACACACACACACACAGGCAGACAGTCACACAGTCATACAGACACACACAGGCAAACAGTCACACACACACACACAGGCAAACAGTCACACACACACACACAGGCAAACAGTCACACACGCAGGCAGACAGTCACACACACACGCAGGCAGACAGTCACACACACACGCAGTCACACACACGCAGTCACACACGCAGTCAAACACACACACACAGGCCGGCACTCATAAACACAGTCACACACACAGGCAGTCATACACACAGAGAAACACACACAGGGAGACAGTCACACACACACAGGCAGACATACACACACACAGGCAGACAGTCACACACACACACACACACAGGCAGACAGTCACACACACACACACAGGCAGACAGTCATACACACACAGTCATAAACACACACACACACACACACAGGCAGACAGTCACACACACACACACGCAGACAGTCACACACAGGCAGACAGTCATACACAGGCAGACAGTCATACACAGGCAGACAGTCACACACACACACACACACACACAGGCAGACAGTCACACACACACACACACAGGCAGACAGTCACACACACACACACACGCAGACAGTCACACACACAGGCAGACAGTCACACACACACACACACAGGCAGACAGTCACACACACACACACACAGGCAGACAGTCACACACACACACACACAGGCAGACAGTCACACACACACACACACAGGCAGACAGTCACACACACACACACACACACACGCAGACAGTCACACACACACACACACACAGGCAGACAGTCATACACACACACACACGCAGACAGTCACACACACACACACAGGCAGACAGTCATACACACAGTCATAAACACACACACACACGCAGACAGTCACACACAGGCAGACAGTCATACACACACACACAGGCAGACAGTCACACACACACACACACACAGGCAGACAGTCACACACACACACACACAGGCAGACAGTCACACACACACACACAGGCAGACAGTCACACACACACACACGCAGACAGTCACACACACACAGGCAGACAGTCACACACACACACACAGGCAGACAGTCACACACACACACACAGGCAGACAGTCACACACACACACACACAGGCAGACAGTCACACACACACACACACACAGGCAGACAGTCACACACACACACACACACAGGCAGACAGTCACACACACACACACACACACACACAGGCAGACAGTCATACACACACAGTCATAAACACACACACAGTCATAAACACACACACACACACACACACAGGCAGACAGTCACACACACACACACACACACACACACACACAGACAGTCATACACACACAGGCAGACAGTCATACACACACAGGCAGACAGTCCTACACACACAGGCAGACAGTCATACACACACAGGCAGACAGTCATACACACACAGGCAGACAGTCATACACACACAGGCAGACAGTCATACACACAGGCAGACAGTCATACACACAGGCAGACAGTCATACACACACACACACACACAGGCAGACAGTCACACACACACACACACACACAGGCAGACAGTCATACACACACACACACACAGGCAGACAGTAACACACACACAGGCAGACAGTCATACACACACACACAGACACAAAGTCATACACACACACACACAGACACACAGTCACGCACACACACACACACACAGACACAAAAAGGCAGACAGTCACACACACACAGGCAGACAGTCATACACACAGACACACAGAGGCAGTCACACACACAGAGGCAGTCATCCACACACACAGAGGCAGACAGTCATCCACACACACAGCAGACAGTCATACAAACACACAGGCAGACAGTCATACAAACACACAGGCAGACAGTCAAACACACACAGGCAGACAGCCACACACACACACACACACACACACACACACACAGGCAGTCATACACACACAGGCAGACAGTCATACACACAGGCAGACACACAGGCAGACACACACACACACACACACACAGAGGCAGACAGTCATCCACACACACAGCAGACAGTCATACAAACACACAGGCAGACAGTCATACAAACACACAGGCAGACAGTCATACACACACACACACACACACACAGGCAGACAGTCATATACACACACACACACACACACACACACACACACACACACACACACACACACACAGGCAGACAGTCATACACACACAGGCAGTCATACACACACACACAGGCAGACAGTCACACACACACACACACACACACACACACACACACACACACACACACAGGCAGACAGTCACACACACACACACAGGCAGACAGTCACACACACACACACACACAGGCAGTCATACACACACAGGCAGACAGTCATACACACAGAGACACACAGGCAGACAGACACACACACACACACACACACAGGCAGACAGAGGCAGTCACACACACACACACACAGAGGCAGTCACACACACACACACACAGAGGCAGTCACACACACAGGCAGACACAAACACACAGGCAGACAGTCATACACACAGGCAGACAGTCATACACACACAGGCAGACAGTCATACACACACAGGCAGACAGTTATACACACAGGCAGACAGTCACACACACACACACACACACACACACACACACAGGCAGACAGTCATACACACACAGGCAGACAGTCATACACACAGGCAGACAGTTATACACACAGGCAGACAGTCACACACACACACACACACAGGCAGACAGTCATACACACACACACAGGCAGACAGTCATACACACACACACACACACACACAGAGGCAGACAGTCACACACACACACACAGGCAGACAGTCACACACACACACACACACACACACACACACACAGGCAGACAGTCACACACACACACACACACGCAGTCACACACACACAGGCCGGCACTCATAAACACAGTCACACACACAGGCAGTCATACACACAGAGAAACACACACAGGGAGACAGTCACACACACACAGGGAGACAGTCACACACACACAGGCAGACAGTCACACACACACAGACAGTCACACACACACAGGCAGACAGTCACACACACACACAGGCAGTCATACACACACACAGGCAGTCATACACACACACAGGCAGTCATACACACACACAGGCAGTCATACACACACACAGGCAGTCACACACACACAGGCAGACAGTCATACACACAGAGACACACACAGGCAGACAGTCATACACACAGAGACACACAGGCAGTCACACACACACACACACACACACACACACACACAGACAGTCATACACACACACACACACACAGAGGCAGACACAAACACAGGCATACAGTCATACACACACACAGGCAGACAGTCATACACACACACAGGCAGACAGTCATACACACACACAGGCAGACAGTCATACACACACAGGCAGACAGTCATACACACACAGGCAGACAGTAATACACACACAGGCAGACAGTCATACACACACAGGCAGACAGTCATACACACACAGGCAGACAGTCATACACACACAGGCAGACAGTCATACACACACAGGCAGACAGTCATACACACACACACAGGCAGACAGTCATACACACACACACAGGCAGACAGTCACACACACACACACACACACAGGCAGACAGTCACACACACACACACAGGCAGACAGTCACACACACACACACAGGCAGACAGTCACACACACACACACACAGGCAGACAGTCACACACACACACACAGGCAGACAGTCACACACACACACACACACAGGCAGTCACACATACACAGCCAGACAGTCATACACACACACAGGCAGTCATACACACACACACAGGCAGACAGTCACACACACACACAGGCAGACAGTCACACACACACACAGGCAGTCATACACACACACACACAGGCAGTCATACACACAGAGACACACAGGCAGACAGACAGACACACACACACACACAGGCAGACAGTCATAAACACACACACACACACACACACACACACACACAGGCAGACAGTCATAAACACACACACAGGCAGTCACACACACACACACACACACACACACACACACACAGAGGCAGTCACACACACACACACACACACACAGAGGCAGTCACACACACACACACACACACAGAGGCAGTCACACACACACACACACACACACACACACAGAGGCAGTCACACACACACACACACACACACACACACACACACACACACACACACAGAGGCAGTCACACACACACACACACAGAGGCAGTCACACACACAGGCAGACAGTCATACACACACAGGCAGACAGTCATACACACACACAGGCAGGCAGTCATACACACACACAGGCAGACAGTCATACACACACACAGGCAGACAGTCATACACACACAGGCAGACAGTCATACACACACAGGCAGACAGTTATACACACAGGCAGACAGTTATACACACAGGCAGACAGTTATACACACAGGCAGACAGTTATACACACAGGCAGACAGTCATACACACAGGCAGACAGTCATACACACACACACACACACAGGCAGACAGTCACACACACACACACACACACACACACAGGCAGACAGTCATACAGACACACACACAGGCAGACAGTCATACACACACACACACACAGAGGCAGACAGTCACACACACACAGGCAAACAGTCACACACACACACACACACACACGCAGTCACACACACGCACACATGCAGTCACACACACACACCCGCAGTCACACACACACACACAGGCCGGCAGTCATACACACAGAGAAACACACACAGGGAGACAGTCACACACACACAGGCAGACAGTCACACACACAGGCAGACAGTCACACACACACAGGCAGACAGTCACACACACACAGGCAGTCATACACACACACACAGGCAGTCATACACACACACACAGGCAGTCATACACACACACACAGGCAGTCATACACACACAGGCAGACAGTCATACACACAGAGACACACACAGGCAGACAGTCACACACACACACACACACACACACACACACAGGCAGACAGACAGTCATACACACACACACAGAGGCAGTCACACACACACACACAGGCAGACACAAACACAGGCAGACAGTCATACACACAGGCAGACAGTCATACACACACACAGGCAGACAGTCATACACACACACAGGCAGACAGTCATACACACAGGCAGACAGTCATACACACACACAGGCAGACAGTCATACACACACAGGCAGACAGTCATACACACACAGGCAGACAGTCATACACAAACAGGCAGACAGTCATACACACACAGGCAGACAGTCACACACACACAGGCAGACAGTCACACACACACAGGCAGACAGTCATACAGACACACACAGGCAGACAGTCATACACACACACAGGCAGACAGTCATACACACACACAGGCAGACAGTCATACACACACACAGGCAGACAGTCATACACACACAGGCAGACAGTCATACACACACAGGCAGACAGTCATACACACACAGGCAGACAGTCACACACACACACAGGCAGACAGTCATACAGACACACACAGGCAGACAGTCATACAGACACACACAGGCAGACAGTCATACAGACACACACAGGCAGACAGTCATACACACACACACACAGGCAGACAGTCATACACACACACACAGACAGTCATACACACACACAGGCAGACAGTCATACACACACACAGGCAGACAGTCATACACACACACACACAGGCAGACAGTCACACACACACACACACACACACACACAGAGGCAGACAGTCACACACACACACACAGGCAAACAGTCACACACACACACACACACACACACACCCGCAGTCACACACACACACACACACAGGCCGGCACTCATAAACACAGTCACACACACAGGCAGTCATACACACAGAGAAACACACACAGGGAGACAGTCACACACACACAGGCAGACAGTCACACACACACAGGCAGACAGTCATACACACACAGGCAGACAGTCATACACACACAGGCAGACAGTCACACACACACACAGGCAGACAGTCACACACACACACAGGCAGACAGTCATACAGACACACACAGGCAGACAGTCATACACACACACACAGGCAGACAGTCATACACACACACACAGACAGTCATACACACACAGGCAGACAGTCATACACACACACACACACAGGCAGACAGTCATACACACACACACAGGCAGACAGTCACACACACACACACACACACACACACACAGGCAGACAGTCACACACACACACACACACACACAGGCAAACAGTCACACACACACACACACACACACAGTCACACACACACACACACAGGCCGGCACTCATAAACACAGTCACACACACAGGCAGTCATACACACAGAGAAACACACACAGGGAGACAGTCACATACACACAAAGGCAGCCCGTCACACACACACACAGGCAGCCCGTCACACACACACACAGGCAGCCCGTCACACACACACACACAGGCAGCCCGTCACACACACACACACAGGCAGCCCGTCACACACACACACACAGGCAGACAGTCACACACACACACAGGCAGACAGTCACACACACACAGGCAGACAGTCACACACACACACACACAGGCAGACAGTCACACACACACACACACACACACAGGCAGACAGTCACACACACACACACACACAGGCAGACAGTCACACACACACACAGGCAGACAGTCACACACACACACAGGCAGACAGTCACACACACACACAGGCAGACAGTCACACACACACACAGGCAGACAGTCACACACACACACACACAGGCAGACAGTCACACACACACGCAGTCACACACACACGCAGTCACACACACACGCAGTCACACACACAGGCCGGCACTCATAAACACAGACACACACACACAGGCAGTCATACACACAGAGAAACTGTCAGGCCTTAAGCCTCCCGATGTCTCCTCATGCTTCCGGGTTTGACGGAGCTTAGCCACACCCCCATTGACGCGGTCTGCTATTTAATGCAACCGCACGAGCTGATAGACGCTGGATTATTGAAACGCGTACCGCGCCAAACTCACCGGCTCACATACCTCACTGAGACGACCACTCGCTACTGGACCGGACTGGAGGAATATTCAAGTCCCCAACTTCTCTCCTCTTCACCGACAGGTGTCAGCACTCTCTGCAACCATTCACTGAAGCAACCGCCTCAGAGGAGAGCTGGGGACGCAATCCCTCTTCTTCTGGAAGTTAAGTAACTTACAGTCTCTGAGTTAAGAGCTAACAATGCTAAAGCTTTATTTCAACTTACTAAAGTCTGCTATCAAGTTTTCCAGCAAGCCTGCTACAGCTTTCCTCAATTCAAGTATTATTCAAGTTCAGCTGTACCTGTCTTGCTACAGATAGTCTTATTTCTTCATACTAAAGTCTGCTATTAAGTTGTCCAACAAGCCTGCTACAGATTTCCTCAAATCAAGTATTATTCAAGTTCAGCTGTACCTGTCTTGCTACAGATAGTCTTATTTCTTCATACTAAAGTCTGCTATCAAGTTGTCCAGCAAGCCTGCTACAGCTTTCCTCAATTCAAGTATTATTCAAGTTCAGCTGTACCTGTCTTGCTACAGATAGTCTTATTTCTTCATACTAAAGTCTGCTATCAAGTTGTCCAGCAAGCCTGCTACAGCTTTCCTCAATTCAAGTATTATTCAAGTTCAGCTGTACCTGTCTTGCTACAGATAGTCTTATTTCTTCATACTAAAGTCTGCTATTAATTTGTCCAACAAGCCTGCTACAGCTTTCCTCAAATCAAGTATTATTCAAGTTCAGCTGTACCTGTCTTGCTACAGATAGTCTTAATTCTTCATACTAAAGTCTGCTATCAAGTTGTCCAGCAAGCCTGCTACAGCATCCCTCAAAACAAGAACTATTTAAGTTTTACTACACCAGTCTTGCTACTGATAAATCCAATGTATACAATCTCTTATAATTTGAACTGTTAACAAGAATAACGGACTCTAATGAATTCTGAACCTTGTCATTGCTAAATGAAACAAACCGTTTATTATTTAAAGAAACAGTACCTGTAATTCTGGAACTGAAGTCTCAGTTCCATCTAAGTGTCTTAATAAAAGATCAAAGTCCTAAGAAATCTGCAGTTGTGTTCCACATCATTTACTGTGAACGTGACAGAATAATCCAGCCTTTGTAATGGAACCAGCAGATTTCGATTCTAAAGTATTGTTGCTGAATCAACGAGTCGATTCACTTAACCAAGGTGTGCAAGACCTGCAGGTTACAAATGAAAGAATTCTCACTTATGTCAGAGACTTACAAACGCATACTCCTCATACTGTTCTGCACTCAACTAGCGATCCTGCTGTATGTAACCCTGAAAAATTCTATGGTGACCGTTCCAAATATAGGGAGTTTTTTAATTCCTGCAAATTATTGATTGCTTTAAAACCTAGATCTTATCCCACAGAAAGATCTAAGGTTTTTTCAGTTCTCATTTCTGAGAGGTGAACCTATGTCCTGGGCCCATTCCTTTTTGGACAATGATGACCCCATCTTAGATTCACTGGAGGAATTTTTTAAAGCCATGTCTCTTCTCTATGAAGATCCATACAAACAAAATACTGCTGAATTAACAATTAGAACCTTGCTGCAAAAACATAGACCCGTTGAAGATTATATTGCTGAGTTTAAAAGATGGGCAGTAGAAACGCAATGGAATGACATCGCATTGCGCAACCAATTTCGAATCGGCTTATCTGAAGCTGTAAAGGATGAACTATCTAGAATAGAACTCCCTAATACTTTGAATGCTCTGATTCATCTATAGATCAGCATTGACAGAAGGCTTAGAGAAAGAAAGGCCGAAAAGGCTCTCTCAACTTCAACTGGGAAAAAATAATTTCATCCTCCAAAGCCTTCTGACAACTCATCCTTACCAACCGAACCTATGGAAATAGGGGTAATAAGAAGTCCCCTCACTCCTGAAGAGAAAAATTGACGACGTATATTAAACCTCTGCATGTATTGTGCCTCTCAAGTTCATTTGGTCTCTGATTGCCCTTTATTGAAACGGATAAAGGGCAGTAGGCAGACTCATGCCTCTTCCATCCTAAGTGCACTCCCCTCTACAGCAAATACTCAAATGTCCCCTATCATTCTCATATTACAGTGGGACAATGAAAGAATTATGACCAAGGCTGTCATCGATTCCGGTGCAAATGGAGTGTTCATCGACTCAGCCTTTGTAACAAAGAATAAAATTCCTTGTATTCGTAAAAGAACTTCTGTTCCTGTTAGAGTGATTGACGGGTCCCTCATCTCATCGGGACCAATACTTCATGAAACCATCCCTCTAAAAGTAACCACCAATCATACTCATACTGAAAATCTTATATTTGATGTTATCCCATCACCTTTTTTTCCTATTATACTAGGGATCAACTGGTTAAGAAACCACAACCCTCAAATTTCTTGGTCCCCTTTTTATCTCACCTTTAACTCCGACTATTGTAAGAAAACATGCTTACAAAATATTCCAAGCTTTCAGACTACTAAAGAACCAGCTATAACCTCTTGTTATTCGGACACCGAACTGGAACCTCCTCCTCATACAGTCATTGGGACTTTATCTTCCCTTCTCGACAACATAAAAGGACTCAGTAAAGATTCTCTTAATCTTCTTACATCAGTTAAACTATCGAAGAAAGACGGTCTCTACTATTTCAAGGACCGAATTTACGTACCTCCTGCTTTCAGAAATCAAGTGCTCAATTTTATTCATGATTCTACCCTGGCAGATCATCCAGGTATAAAAAAGACCCTTGAATTGTCCAAGAGATATTATTGGTGGCCTCATCAAGACAAAACCGTTAAATCATATGTTAAAACTTGTTCAATTTGCCAAAGATCCAAACAAGGACCTCAGTA
This sequence comes from Pelobates fuscus, assembly GCF_036172605.1. NCBI lineage: Eukaryota > Metazoa > Chordata > Amphibia > Anura > Pelobatidae > Pelobates > Pelobates fuscus. The sequence continues at coordinate 292,262,934 of NC_086321.1, read as the reverse complement.
CCTAAGTAGTCAATTATTGAACCTACCGATTCTCGGAAAACCTTGGCAATCCATTTCTATGCACTTCTTGGTGGATCTTCCCCCTTCTCAACAGCATACCACCATTCTAGTGGTAGTGGGCCGCTTCACGAAAATGTCCCATTTTATCCCTTTAAAGATGTTACCCTCATCCTCTGAACTTTCAAAATTATTTCTTGACAATATTGTAAAACTTCATGGACTGCCTGCCGAAATCATTTCAGACCGAGGGACTCAGTTTACCTCCAAATTCTGGAACGCATTATGTGCTTCTCTTCATATCCAACGTAAACTGGCATCCGCATTTCATCCCCAAACTGATGGACAAACTGAAGGAGTCAACCAATGCTTAGAGCAATATCTTCGATGTTATTGTTCTCACTTACAAGATGATTGGATAACCTGGTTGCCCATGGCAGAATTCGTATACAACAACTCCTATCATACTAATAGCAAGATGACTCCATTTTTCTCCAACTATGGATTTCATCCCTCCTTGTTTCCTGCTCAAACAAATCTTTCGTCTAACCCTTCTATTTCGAATCAATTCTCTCACATGTCATCCTTATTCAAATTTTTACATGAACTTTTGGAAATTGCATCATCCACTCAAAGAAATTTTTTTGATATTAAAGAAAATTTTTCCCCCGATTATGGGATTGGGGATCTTGTCTGGCTTTCCTCAAAGGACATTTTCATAAATTGGCCATCTAAGAAGTTAAGTTCCCTTTTTCATGGTCCATTTCCAATTAAGTCAATAATCAACTGTAATGTTGTTGAATTGAAGCTTCCATCTACTTTGAAAATTCATCCTGTTTTCCATGTATCCTTGCTTAAAACTCATCATCCTCATCCTTTCCATGGAGCTGTAACTACTTCTCCTGATCCTGTTTTAGTCCAGGGTGAAGAAGAATACAAGATTCAGAAAATTCTTGATTCAAGGGTTCATCGTGGCTCTTTACAATACCTCATTAGATGGAAGGGATATGGAATTGATGAAGATACTTGGGAAAACTCCTCTGGAATCCATGCTGACAAATTGATTTCCGCTTTTCACAGACGCTACCCTTCTAAACCATGTTGAGATAGCACCCTGAGGTTGCTCATTAAGGTGGGGGTACTGTCAGGCCTTAAGCCTCCCGATGTCTCCTCATGCTTCCGGGTTTGACGGAGCTTAGCCACACCCCCATTGACGCGGTCTGCTATTTAATGCGACCGCACCAGCTGATAGACGCTGGATTATTGAAACGCGTACCGCGCCAAACTCACCGGCTCACATACCTCGCTGAGACGACCACTCGCTACTGGACCGGACTGGAGGAATATTCAAGTCCCCAACTTCTCTCCTCTTCACCGACAGGTGTCAGCACTCTCTGCAACCATTCACTGAAGCAACCGCCTCAGAGGAGAGCTGGGGACGCAATCCCTCTTCTTCTGGAAGTTAAGTAACTTACAGTCTCTGAGTTAAGAGCTAACAATGCTAAAGCTTTATTTCAACTTACTAAAGTCTGCTATCAAGTTTTCCAGCAAGCCTGCTACAGCTTTCCTCAATTCAAGTATTATTCAAGTTCAGCTGTACCTGTCTTGCTACAGATAGTCTTATTTCTTCATACTAAAGTCTGCTATTAAGTTGTCCAGCAAGCCTGCTACAGCTTTCCTCAAATCAAGTATTATTCAAGTTCAGCTGTACCTGTCTTGCTACAGATAGTCTTAATTCTTCATACTAAAGTCTGCTATCAAGTTGTCCAGCAAGCCTGCTACAGCATCCCTCAAAACAAGAACTATTTAAGTTTTACTACACCAGTCTTGCTACTGATGAATCCAATGTATACAATCTCTTATAATTTGAACTGTTAACAAGAATAACGGACTCTAATGAATTCTGAACCTTGTCATTGCTAAATGAAACAAACCGTTTATTATTTAAAGAAACAGTACCTGTAATTCTGGAACTGAAGTCTCAGTTCCATCTAAGTGTCTTAATAAAAGATCAAAGTCCTAAGAAATCTGCAGTTGTGTTCCACATCATTTACTGTGAACGTGACAGAAACACACAAAGGGAGACAGTCACACACACACACACACAGGCAGTCTCTCACACACACACACACACACACACACACACACACACACACACAGTCACACACACACACACAGTCACACACACACAGACAGTCACACACACACACACACACACACACAGGCAGACAGTCACGCACACAGGCAGACAGTCACACACACACACAGGCAGACAGTCACACACACACACAGGCAGACAGTCACACACACACACAGGCAGACAGTCACACACACACACAGGCAGACAGTCACACACACACACAGGCAGACAGTCACACACACACACAGGCAGACAGTCACACACACACACAGGCAGACAGTCACACACACACACAGGCAGACAGTCACACAGGCAGACAGTCACACAGGCAGACAGTCACACAGGCAGACAGTCACACAGGCAGACAGTCACACAGGCAGACAGTCACACAGGCAGACAGTCACACAGGCAGACAGTCACACTGACAATCACACAGTTACCTATGGAGTTCATTGTGGAGGCAATGCAGCTCCTGGATACTATTTGTTGGGGGAAGCAGGGACTCCTTCCTGCTTCCCCTGCAGCAGTTATCCGGCGCTTTTAGCTCCGCCCCGCCGCAAGAGAAGCTCCGCCCCCGCCGCAGTTGTTAAAAAAAAATGTGTGAGCTGTGTCGGCCTCAGGGCGCCCCCTGGTCCATGGCGTCCTGTGCGGCCGCACAGCTCGCACACCCCTAAGGCCGGCCCTGATTGTACAGAACACTGGTGAGACTTCACTTGGAGTATTGTACGAAGTACTGGAGACCGTATCTCCAGAAGGATATTGATACTTTAGAGAGAGTTCAGAAAAGGGCTACTAAACTGGTTCATGGATTATCGGATAAAACTTACAAGAAATGGTTAAAGGATCTTAACATGTATAGCTTGGAGGAAAGATGAGACAGGTGGGATATGATAGAAACATTTAAATACATAAAGGGAATCAACACAGTAAAGAAGGAGAAGAAAAACTACCACAACACGAGGACATAGTCTTTAATTAGAGGGGCAAAGGTTTAAAAATAATATTGGGAAGTATTACTTTACTGAGAGGGTAGTGGATGCAGGGCTGGACTGGCCCACCGGGATACCGGGAAATTTCCCGGTGGGCCGCGGCACCTTGGGGGCTGCATGTAGAGAGGGAGCCCTGCTCTCTATATTTTAATAATATCGCAGGCCGCATGTTGGTGCTGCCGGGTGGCCAGTCTGGCGGCACACTCTGAGGTGATTACTCACTTTGCGGCCGGCGGCCCCATCTCCTGTGCTGACAGCTGTACTGCTGTCAGTATCAGTGAGTGTACCGGGCGGCCGCCTAAGCGATCCGGCGGCACACTCACTGATACTGAGAGCCGTGTAGCTGTCAGCACAGGAGGACTGAGGGAGGGGGCAAAGCCAACTACCATGCTCCCTCGCGGTTCCCATAATTCCCAGCATCTACACATCATAGAGTAATCACTACTCTGTGATGTGTCCATGCTGGGAATTATGAGAACCCCTCCCTCAGTCCTACTGTGACAAGGTAAGCAGGCACACAGGAAAATAGGGTAAGGGGAATGGGAATGGGAAGGGGGAGGACAAAAAGAGGGGAACAAAAAGAGGGGAAGGGGAGGACAAAAAGAGGAGTAATAGAAACACAGGGGAAGGGGGGACACAGAGACTGAGGGGTAATAGAAACACAGAGGAAGGGGGGACACAGATACTGAGGGGTAATAGAGAGACACCAGGTGGGGAGGGGGGGGACACACACACACAAAGAGACAGAGGGGTAATAGAGAGACATAGGGCAAGGGGGGACACATAGACAGATGGGGTAATAGAGAGACAGGGGATGGGGGGGGGGCAAAGAGAGGGGTAATAGAGAGACACCAGGGAAGGGGGGAACAAAGAGACAGAGGGGTAATAGAGAGGCATAGGGGTTGGGGGACACAAAAAGAGGGGTAATAGAGAGACAGATGGGGTAATAGAGAGAAAAAGGAGAAGGGGACAAAGACACAGGGACACAGCGGATGGGGGTAGAAAGAGACAGAGGGGTAAGAGAGAGACACAGGGAGGAGATGGGGAAGAGAGACACAGGGAGGAGATGGGGAAGAGAGAGACATGGAGGAGATGGGGAAGAGAGACACAGGGAGGAGATGGGGAAGAGAGACACAGGGAGGAAATGGGGAAGAGAGACACAGGGAGGAGATGGGGAAGAGAGACACAGGGAGGAGATGGGGAAGAGAGACACAGGGAGGAGAGGGGGGGGAAGAGACACAGGGAGGAGAGGGGGGGAAGAGACAGGGAGGAGAGGGGGGAAGAGAGACAGGGAGGAGAGGGGGAAGAGGGACACAGGGAGGAGAGGGGGAAGAGGGACACAGGGAGGAGAGGGGGAAGAGGGACACAGGGAGGAGAGGGGGAAGAGGGACACAGGGAGGAGAGGGGGAAGAGGGACACAGGGAGGAGAGGGGGAAGAGGGACACAGGGAGGAGAGGGGGAAGAGGGACACAGGGAGGAGAGGGGGAAGAGGGACACAGGGAGGAGAGGGGGGGAAGAGACACAGGGAGGAGAGGGGGGGAAGAGACACAGGGAGGAGAGGGGGGGAAGAGAGACAGGGAGGAGAGGGGGAAGAGAGACAGGGAGGAGAGGGGGAAGAGAGACACAGGGAGGAGAGGGGGAAGAGGGACACAGGGAGGAGAGGGGGAAGAGGGACACAGGGAGGAGAGGGGGAAGAGGGACACAGGGAGGAGAGGGGGAAGAGAGACACAGGGAGGAGAGGGGGAAGAGAGACACAGGGAGGAGAGGGGGAAGAGAGACACAGGGAGGAGAGGGGGAAGAGAGACACAGGGAGGAGAGGGGGAAGAGGGACACAGGGAGGAGAGGGGGAAGAGGGACACAGGGAGGAGAGGGGGAAGAGGGACACAGGGAGGAGAGGGGGAAGAGGGACACAGGGAGGAGAGGGGGAAGAGGGACACAGGGAGGAGAGGGGGAAGAGGGACACAGGGAGGAGAGGGGGGGAAGAGACACACAGGGAGGAGAGGGGGGGAAGAGACACAGGGAGGAGAGGGGGGGAAGAGACACAGGGAGGAGAGGGGGGGAAGAGACACAGGGAGGAGAGGGGGGAAGAGAGACAGGGAGGAGAGGGGGAAGAGAGACACAGGGAGGAGAGGGGGAAGAGGGACACAGGGAGGAGAGGGGGAAGAGGGACACAGGGAGGGAGGGGGAAGAGGGACACAGGGAGGAGAGGGGGAAGAGAGACACAGGGAGGAGAGGGGGAAGAGAGACACAGAGAGGAGAGGGGGAAGAGAGACACAGGGAGGAGAGGGGGAAGAGAGACACAGGGAGGAGAGGGGGAAGAGAGACACAGGGAGGAGAGGGGGAAGAGAGACACAGGGAGGAGAGGGGGAAGAGAGACACAGGGAGGAGAGGGGGAAGAGAGACACAGGGAGGAGAGGGGGAAGAGAGACACAGGGAGGAGAGGGGGAAGAGAGAGACACAGGGAGGAGAGGGGGAAGAGAGAGACACAGGGAGGAGAGGGGGAAGAGAGACACAGGGAGGAGAGGGGGAAGAGAGAGACACAGGGAGGAGAGGGGGAAGAGAGAGACACAGGGAGGAGAGGGGGAAGAGAGAGACACTGGGAGGAGAGGGGGAAGAGAGAGACACAGGGAGGAGAGGGGGAAGAGAGAGACACAGGGAGGAGAGGGGGAAGAGAGACACAGGGAGGAGAGGGGGAAGAGAGACACAGGGAAGAGAGGGGGAAGAGAGACACAGGGAAGAGAGGGGAGAAAGACACACAGAAGGTTTGTTGGGGGGGGGGACGACAAAGAGACATACAGTAGGGAAGGGGAACAAAGTGACAAGATTTGTGGGAGGCAACTCTGGGCTGGGGAAAAAGAGACAGAGTGGCCGGGAGAAGAGAAAGAGGCACACAGAGTCTGGAGTTAGAAAGACACAAAGATGAGATTTGGAAGGGGAGAAAGAGACAAAGTGGCTGGGGCTAAGAACAACACAAAAGGGGCTGGGGGAAAGAGAAATACAGAGGTTGGAGAAGGGTAAAAAGAAACACAGGGACTGGGATGAAGTAAAAGATGCACAAGGGTCGCTGTAAGAGAAAAAAAAGGAGACAATTGGAGACAAGATACTCTAAACGAGGTAAAGGTAATAGACGTAAATGTATGTGATCCTTACAGTAACACACACACACACACACGTATATATATGTAATGAGCACGTATTAGCCCTGTCTTGTTGCTAGTTGCATACTCATGCACAATAACATATTCAAAGTGAAGAGCGCACCCATAGAACTTCAAAATAAACAAGATTACTTCATTTTTTTTTAGTTGTGCAACATTCTGCAGACATTCAGCATTTCAGTACCATTACTAAAATGTCCTTAATAGGCCAAAGTAGTTGTACTGAAACATTGATTACATGCATATGTACGTCTACTCTTTTGTTTATTTTGAAGCCCTATATGCGTTCTTTCATTGGAGTAAGAGTTTTCAATTTCAAGTAATTTTTTCACCCTCTATATCAGCACACTATGCTGGCGCGACGCATTATTGGGCTGGTATTGAATTTTTTTCCAGGGCTGCTTTTAGTTCCCAGTCCGGCCCCGAGTGGATGCATGGAATAGCCTTCCAGCTGAAGTGGTAGAGGTTATCACAGTAAAGGAGTTTAAGCATGCTTGGGATAGGCATAAGGCTATCCTAGCTATACGATAAGGCCAGGGAAAGTATTTAGAAAATTGGGCAGACTAGATGGGCCGAATGGTTCTGGTCTGCCGTCACATTCTAAGTTTCTATGTTTCCTGTACGCATATTTGTCCTCATTTACTTGAAAGTGTCATGTAGTCATGATTCAAGTCTTGCGAATCTAAAGGTGGCTTTTAAATAAAATAAGACTATATAATTCATTATGTTTCAAGTTACAAATAACTAATTACCATCTCACTCCGCCTTGTAATCCTGTACGGTTTGTTTACTTGCCACTAGCCCTTCCTACTCTTGGCCTTGACATGGAAATAATTCCACAAGGCACATATTGCTTATGATTCTGACACGGTCGTTTTATTTAAAAATTTATTCCAATATTGCAATGCAAAACGTTATGTGCTTGACAGGGGATTATCACAGAAACTACAGTGCATGTATTGTAGTTGCAGAGATGGAAAGTTTTCAATGGAAGACAAAATATTTAATTTGTCAGGCATATTAATTAGAATATCTAGCATGGCAAATTTAGTCATCACTTGTTAAAATTCAATCAGACATAGAATTGATAATATTCACTCTAATTTTTTTTTCGCACAATAACCACCACACATATTTCAGTGATTATGGTGCAAGAAGGCCATGGGTGCAGTCTCGCTCTTTTTCTGCAAACTGCTTTAAAAAAAAACAAAAAAACAATAGAAAAAAAGTCAGTCTGTGCCCATCACATCTACCTCAGATGCCATAATGAGGACTAGAACTCACTATATCTATATAATAATAAGGTCAAGAATATTCTTCAGGGTGCATGGGAAATATCCAATTTGTGTCAAACCACTGAGTGTCAATGTGTAATATTAAAAAAAAAAATATATATATATATATATATATATATATATATATATACACAAAAATAGGTAAACAAGGCACTCCCCTCCTGTAATTCCTCTATGGTAAATCAAATGCCTAGGTGCAATCCCGCGTTTCAAATATATATCAATCAATAAAGGGAGCACTCCAGGACTTCAGTATAGTGGAAAAAAGTATTTACTGTATCAAAAACATGGTACAGATGATTTTGTTTACACAGAATCTGTACCATGTTTTTGATACAGTAAATACTTTTTTCCACTATACGGAAGTCCTGGAGTGCTCCCTTTATTGAGATATATATATATATATATATATATATATAATTTCACCATGACGTCACAACAATAATAGACATTCTTCCGGGTGGCAAAAGCCGAAGCGTTCTCCAATGAAAGCTGTACTCTGCTTATAGAACTAGTTGCATGTAGACGGGACAGGTCAGCTGGTGGGAGTGGTCTCTTGGAGTGGCCCGGGGTGCTCGAGCAGTCAGTGTCACTGGAGGAGCGTCCCCTCTCTCTGGTCCAGTGCTATGTGAGCTGTATGTAGGGCAGGGTGGGGTGTTCGGAGATCACTCACACTCTGAGTGTTTGATACCGGGGAGAGAGAGTGCATGCTCAGCCCACACTCAGCCAGGACTGTCAGTGAGTTCGCAGGGAGTATGGGTCCTCTGTCACTGGGTTTGACCCCTGCGTTGTTGAAGGGGTACAGCTGGTAAACTTCATGGCAAAGCTGGGCAATAGCTACATCTCTAACTACAACTCTCATCATGCCTTGGAAGCCCAGTGCATCATGGGATTGTAGTTGGGAGTACACCCATTGCCCTTCCCTTATTTATATGCTGGAGTGTCAGCTGTGTGCTGGGGGGGGGGGGGGGGGGCTGGCTGGCAGTGCTAGGTGGATATCATATAGCTTGCAGTGATAAGGTGTTTCACAGTGGCTGTATAGGGGTGGTATAGGGAGGATGGTTGGCAGTGATAGGAGTATATCACAGTGTTGTTCCTTCTGCAACACCGGCTGCCTGAATAAGTATAAGAAGGGTTAGTGGCCTCCCCTGCTCCCTGACACAGCCTGTGTTTTTCCTCACCCGGGGATTGGGGGATGGGGGAGGAACTCCTGCGGTTGTTGGTATTGCATGATCTGCCATAGTACCGGCGTGTCTTCAAGCAGCAGGAGTCAATATCCCCCTTCCTGCTGCCTCTTGACAATGCTCCAGTGTCTCTATCCATTCTGTAGGCGAGGTAGGGAGCTGTTCAGATCTCTGCACCTCATGGCTTTCTCACGCTGTAGTCACAAGTTGGTTCACACAGGATGGAATTTGTACACATAAAGCCCTGCTGTGAGCCTGCTGCAGATCTGACTGTCTATTGTGAGGAGAATGTCAGTGGAAGAAGCTCGCGTTCTGCCACTCGGAAGTATCTTGGTGCCTATTGTTTACAAACATTCTGAAATGCCGTATACAGTATCTCACAATAGGGAGCACACCCCTCACATTTTTATAAATATTTTATTATATCTTTTCATGAGACAACACTGAAGAAATGACACTATGCTACAATGTAAAGTAGTAAGTGTACAGCCTGTATAACAGTGTTAATTTGCTGTTGCCCCAAATAATTCAGCACACAGTCAATAATGTCTAAACTGTTGGCAAAAGTGATTACACCCCTAAGTGGAAATGTCCAAATTGGGCCGAAAGTGTCTATTTTGTGGGGTCACCATTATTTTCCAGCACTACCTTAACCCTCAAGTTCACCAGAGCGTCACAGGTTGCCACTGGAGTCCTCTTCCACTTGGAAGGCAGTGGTCGTCTTGGAGGTGTTTTGGGGTTTTACCATGTTGGAATACTGCCCTGTGTCACAGTCTCCGAAGGGAGGGGATCATGCTCTGCTTCAGTATGTCACAGTACATGTTGCCATTCATCGCTCACTCAATGAACTGTAGCTCCCCAGTGCTGGCAGCACTCATGCAGGCCCAGACCATGACACTCCCACCACCATGCTTGACTGTAGGCAAGACACACTTGCATTTGTACTCCTCACCTGGTTGCCGCCACACACGCTTGACACCATCTGAACCAAATAAGTTTATCTGGGTCTCATCGGACCACAGGACATGGTTCCAGTAATCCATGTCCTTAGTTTGCTTGTCTTCTGCAAACTGTTTGAGGGCATTCTTGTGCAACATCTTTACAAGAGGCTTCCTTCTGGCATGACAGCCATGCAGACAAATTTGATGCAGTGTGCGGCGGATGGTCTGAGCACTGACAGGTTGACCACCCACCCCTTCAACCTCTGCAGCAATGCTGGCAGCACTCATACGTATATTTCCCAAAGACAACCTCTGCATATGACGCTGAGCACGTGCACTCAACTTCTTTGGTCGACCATGTCGAGGCCTGTTCTAAGTGGATCCTGTCCTGTGAAACTGCTCTTTGGTCTTGACCACGATGCTGCAGCTCACTTTCAGGGTCTTGGCAATCTTCTTATAGCCTAGGCCATCTTTATGTAGAGCAACAATTCTTTTTTTCAGATGTGAACTTCCAGTGACCAGTACGAGAGAGAGTGAGAGCGATAACACCAAATTTAACACACCTGCTCCCCATTCACACCTGAGACCTTGCAATATTAATGAGTCATTTGACACCAGGGAGGTAAAATGGCTAATTGGCCCAATTTGGACATTTCCACTTAGCGATGTACTCACTTTTGTTGCCAACGGTTTAGACATTAATGACTGTGTGTTGAGTTATTTTGAGGGGACAGCAAATTTACTCTGTTATACAGGCTATACACTTACTACTTTACATTGTAGCAGAGTGTCATTTCTTCAGTGTTGTCACATGAAAATATATAATAAAGCATTTTCAAAAATGTGAGGGGTGTACTCACTTTTGGGAGATACTGTATATGTATATGTCAAGGTCAAAGGGGGCACTCGCAGATCTTCATCTAGTAAAGTTTAATTCTTGTATGCAAAATAACATTCTGTGATAAATTGACATTTTTGAAGATCTTGAAAAAGGCCCTGAGGGTCCAAAAAGTTCAACTATCATAGTATGTTATTTTGCATGTAAGAAGTAAACTTTACTAAATGAAGACAGAGTGCTCCTTTACACACACACACAAAATCTAATGCGAGATGGCACGGAGGCAAACTGGAAATGTAATCACAGCAAGCAGAGTGCCAAGATTATATATATATATATATATATATATATATATATATATATGTGTGTGTGTGTGTGTATATATAAATACACACTTCTCAAAAGCTGCAAATATAGAAAACATGCCGTTCTTCAGAATAATCTTATTTAATTGTGTACTGTGAGTCTCATTTCTAGGCGGTAGATTTTTAGAGCAGGTTGCAGGGAAACACGTGGTTAGCTGCCGTACGAAAGATCAATGATATACCATTGTTGTGCAGGGAATAGTTCCCATTATTTGCAGCAAATGTTTGATATAAATTCTACTCACTTCCTTTTCCTTGGATAGAAATCGCCCGAGTCTGTAAGAGAAAGCAGAATGATATATCACAATCTCACCCTCTTCTAACAACATTTAATGTCAAATTAAATTCGATTTCTCCTCCACAAATTAAATACAGAACATTGGGTACTCAGCTCTTCTACGCTCTGAGGAAGCTACAAATGAGAAAAACAAAATTCAAAACAAAAACACATTTGTCATGTGTAAACTGCCTTTAACCTGTTAACGTCTTCTCCGCTGCACGGATTTGTTTTAACATTCAAACTGACAGCCATAGAATTTAATAGTGCTGGAAATGTGCCATTTGCCCAGACCAAATGGATCTCCGCCACTTTAGAAAAGAATGGCTAAGACATAGACTATTTCTAATTTCCCACCTTTAGAACTCCAAAACCAAAGCTTTTACTGAACCACTAGTTCAGTGTGCTTATCAAAACAGGTCAATCATAAAGTAATCAGATAAAATGTTAGTGTCATGGATACACAACCCTTATTTCCCTACTCGGCTAAATTAATTATCCTTGCTGCAATCCTACACGCTGAGGAATTTTCTAACATTTGCTCATAAGATTGCATACCACTTGGGAACACAATGTTTTTCTTTAAACCCCTGTTAGTCAACATTCTTTACTAGAACTTACAATTCACTGAACAGTGGATTGTATTTCCATTTGATTTCATAATTATCTTTAATCTTAAAATTGTGTACTTTTGACATATTGTACCATGTTACTGAAACCATGCATCACAAAATCCATAAATGTTACCCCTAATCCTCACTTCATTCTTATGAATCTTCTATACAACACAATATCTCACGGTTAGGTCCAATATAACTGCAACGGGACTTGTGGAATTCCCACTCCAAAACAGCGGCCTCTACTTGCAGCTACTATCATGAATTCACAGCAAAGCACAGTGTGGACTCCCTAGACCTAGCATGGCACTGGGACATACATGTAAACAAAATTAGTCGCTGAGTTACACTCCTGGGCAGCAGCGGCCCGTATTAATTCAGCATCTTTCCTGAAATGGATATGCTGGGAGAAGGGCTGTGTCGCAAGGACTGTGTAATTCTCTCTGGACTTGAGAGAAAATAGTGTAGTTTATTATGAGGTCTACAGAAACCCTTGACGGCTTTAATTTTCCCATAATATAAGTTTCACTGTTAGGTTTAAGTATCTACATAGGGCTTTACTCTAATTTGCATATAACCGTCAATGTCTCCTGCCACTCATTCTATCCTCCTCCCACTACTGGTATGCTGGAGGAGATGGTTGAGAGAGATAACACACAGGGCTATTCACGAAAGACCAAATGGCCCTGTACTTAACTGACTAAACCAACTGCTGTTGTATAGGGACCATTCAGAATGCAAATTTCGGACAATGTCCGGATTTTGCATGAGCTTAAATATGGTCCAGTGTTAATTTTGGCAACAAATTTTAATTCAGTTTTAGTCATAGTCTTTTGACTAAAAAGCCATTTTTGTTTTACTCTTATTATAATTATCTGAGTTTTAGTCGACTAAATCTCCAGTGGATTTTAATAGACTAAATCTCCATAAATCAACAAATGTGTTTAAAACAGAGTTTTAACGGTAATCTAGCACGAGTATGTCGTGACGTGGGTGTAGGAGCAGGTAGCCCAAGCTGTGACTTGTCGTCTAACATTAAGCTGAACAGTGATGGCCTATAGGCTATACCGATGCACATTTTCGTTGGGGGTCAAGATTTGTACACCCGTAAACAAATGCTGTATGAATATAGAAAACAGCAGAACAATTAGCTAACAGGCTTAATCGTGTCTGTGATTAGGTTAGCAGGGTATGCTGCACATTTTCTATAGATACATGCACATATAAGAACTTTGCTTGTGTGTCATGGTAAAATTAAGCTTGAACATTAGAATACTCGTGTGGTTACAATAAAAATAAAAATAAAAATAAAACAAAACTACGTAATTGTCAAGGCAATAACAGTAAGCTGAATAACAGATTATAAGTGGTTAGTCTGGGTACAGTCTCAGACCGGTTGAATACTGTCTTAAGCTTGTGCCTGTAGCAGTCAGGCTGGGTGAAGATTAAGTAGCAGGGTCCTGGTTGGATCAACAGTGGTGAGTAAGCTTTTCAGACTGTGTCATCGGGCGTGTCGTGGGATAAAGGTAATAGGAGACAGAGTCCCGTACTTGTGGGTCGCTCAAATGTCCACTCTTACCACAATTGTCCCGCTGCTAATCCCTAGTCCAGTTATTTGAACGGGTCCAGCGAAACAAACCTAACTGATCTTGCCTCTTGGTGTTCGTGGGGCTACCGCCTGTGCTCTTTGCATGTTGCGAGCAGTCCTGTATGCTGTTCAGCCTATGCCCTGCAGTGGGAGGCTGCAGGTGCACGGGTATCTGTCTCCCCTGCGTACCAGTACTTCGAGGGTTGCTGCCTTCGGCTGTGCATCTGCATCTCCCCCTGCATCGCGTTGGGCTTTGTGGCGATCAATGTGGGGATTTGTGCTGTGCTGATTGCTGGCTTCCTGGACCGCTGAGTGAGGGATTGGCCGGGTCTTCTTCAGTGGCACGAGATCGTAAGTTTCAGCGTTTGAGGGACACGGTACCATTTCCCTCTTGATGGGGATTCGGCCCCTACTTAGTTTGGAGGTTGCTCTGGAGTTGTGAGGGGGACACCATAGCAGGGTGCGCTGGGTGGTCAGGCGGATCCACGCCGCCGCCTCTCTTATCACCAGCTGGTAAGATTGTCTCCGGCCTTTGAGCTTTGCCCAGATATGGGTGCGCAGCAGGTCTATGAAGTCCCTTGTGTTCTTGGGTGGTGCGATGCGTGGGTGCTTAGGCCGCGGCGCCATCATGGCTGAGTCTTGCAAGCTTCGTGTGGTTGCTGATTTCGCTGCTTGTGCCGGTATAGGCGTGGGGGTAACCGTCCTCAGCGAGGACCGGGATGACTCCCGCCGGTCCATAGGGGGGGGGGGGGGTGGCAGGGCTGCGGTGGGCTTCTGCTCAGCAGCGAGTCCTGTGACGGGGGATCGTCCGTCTCTCCCAGTCCTCAGGCATCGCCCCGAGTTAGGCCTCATGGTCGGTTCGAGATTTTCTGTGGCGTATCGGTGTCGGACTTGTATCAGAGTGTTCAGAATGCTTTTCTGTGTGTGGTTCCGATCTCCATTTGCCGTTAGTGCCACTATGTCAGTCGGTAGCCTCACACGTTTGTCCGTTGTCGCAGGAGCTCTCAGCATGTGCCACTGGCCATCTTTGCTGTCAGGTGTCCCCTCCCCCCATATTTTTTTTTTTTTTTTTTTAAACTAAAAAGGCATTTTAGTTTTAGTGGTATTCTAGTCATCTGAATTGTTCTAGTCTTTAATTTGGCTTTAATAAATATAAAAAAATAATTTTCCGTCAGAATTCAGACATTTTTACCTGATTTTGTCCATCCAGTGAATTACCCAGACAATGTTAGGTCCTTTGGTTTATGATGCATTCAGAACCACTCAACATCATTATATTTCCCTATAACAAATGCTTATCCACATATGTCACTAAAAGCTGTCCCAAAAATAGAAGTTTGAGTGACATAGATGACACCGTTCATTTGAGTCGTGCTTTAACAGTATACATTTTTCTTATACATAAAAAAAATAAGCAATCTTACCATTAGGGGAGAGAGATGTCTGTAGAAAGATAAAAATAAATAAATAATTAAAGTCAGATAAATGTTATATTACCAAGCTTTATGATTCTTTCTTAAAGGGCCACTCTATGTAACAATATAACTTTAGCTTAATTAAGTCATATTGGTGTATAGATCATGCCAATGAAGCCTCAATTCTCTGCATGTTACCTACACAGTCTGAACAACACATTTCCTGTAAAGAGTGATCTAATGTTCAAACTTACTTTATTGCACAGTCTGTTTAATTTAGAATTTCCTACCTCCTGCTCTGTTAATAACCTGCTAGAACCTATATGTGTAGGTGTGTGATTAAAGTTCAATTAACAGAACCGAATATAAGACTTTCTGAAGTAAACACACTGTGCTGTAAAATATGGTTAAAGGTTAAACCATGTTTCTCCTGTTTGCTGTGTCATTTAAAACTAGGGAAGGTGTGGCTAGGGCTCCATAAGGAGAAATGTAAGTGATTAAATGAATGAATGGCAGAGGATTGAGCAATGAGAATGCTAAAGTTGTGTTGGAGCTTATAATATCCCTTCAAGAAAATAATAAATGACATGTTCTCTGTGTTTTTCTTTTATGTCATCAAACAGTGTGAGCATGCAGAAAGTTCAGCTCCCTGCTATCAGATTACAGCGGTCATGTAGCACCACGGGTGATCACTGTTTGCTCTGACACAAAGCATCCTCGGGAGCTAAGTACAGAGAGAATATTAGTACGGTGGTACACAATATCAAAGTGATAACTGTGAATTGTCACACATTTGCCACAGGAAAAATAAAAATCACATGCCACAGAAAGAACAATGATATGAAACTAAACAGAGAGCAAATAGAGAAAAGACATGGGGGGTCATACAGCTAACAGTGGTGACACAGAGAAAGTAGTATTATTTTGAGATAAGAATTTGATATATATAGATGTTTGGAGCCAAAACAGAAGTATGGCATAGCACCTTATATATGTTGCTGAACATTTATGGATATGTAATGTTTGCTTTCATCTGACTAGTTCCATTCATAAAAATCTATCAATGAACGTTTCGGTTAACTTAAGAAAACCAGTCCAGTTAGTGCTATTAAATTTAAATACAACTTTATTCATGTTTTTCTGTTTCTGAGTACCGGTTTATCTACCCCTGCATCTGTATGTCTGTCTGTGTATCTGTATGTGTCTCAGTGTTTGTATTTGTATGTGTGTCATCCTGTGCATCATCATGTGTGTGTATCTGCAGGTGTGTCAGTTTATCTGCATGTGTGTCAGTGTGTGTATCTGCATCTGTGTAGCTGTATGTGTGCTAGTGTATTTGCATGGGTGTCTGTGTATCTTTAACTAAACTTTTACAACAATATACAAAAACACACAATACACACAAATTCACCCCAATAGCGATCACAATATTTTGAAAAAAATATAGAACGCAAATGCTCATGGGATGTACTAAAACACAACTTTAAAAAAAAATTATAGACAAAAGAACACATAAATGTCCAATTGGGATTAAAGTCCAGCAAACAACAAAATAATCCCTTGTAAATATAAAATTAAAGGTTACACACTTTATTGAAATTAAAGTTTGAATTTCAATAACTTGTAGAACCATGAATTTTAATTTTATATTTAGAAGGGATTATTTTTGTGTTTGCTGGACTTTAATCCCAATTGGACATTTATGTGTTTGCTGGACTTTAATCCCAATTGGACATGTATGTGTTCTTTCGTCTACAACATTTGAGGGTTATCCCCTTTCAGGACCCCTTTACACACTAATAGTCCCCTTGTGGATATCTATCTTCTGTTAAAAAAAACAAAAAAAAACATTTCAATAAGACTGGCATTAACTCTTGTGAAAAAACACTAAGGATAAATAGAGTATCTTGAAACAATTATTAGAAATGTACGTTTCTCCGTATATATACTGTTGGGTATTAAATATGAAAGCAACAACTAATGTGGCTTAGTGGGAACATAAAACAAGTAAATAAATATAAGAAAAGGGCATTTAAGTCAGAAGCATCGTATATAAGATATAAAAGAAGCCAATAATATGTGCAAAAAAGGCAATTAGATTGACTAAATTGGAAAACACGAAAATGATAGCCAAAGAGAGCAAAAGAGATGGGTGTGATAGTAAAGGAAAGCCAGGAAAATGCAGACATTTTTAATAAATCATATTTCCTCAGTATATATTAAGGAGGAAGTAAAGGCAAGAGATATGCAAATGATTACTGCAAAACAACTTGCAGAAAATTGTGAATGGTTAACTGAAGACAAGGTGTTGCAACAACTAAGTAAAGTAAAGTAAAGGTAAATAAAGCACCAGGGCCTTATGGTATTCACCCACAAGTACTTTAGGATCTAAGTGTGGAAATAAGTAAAATTCTGTTTTTAAATCTTTTAAGATTCTGTTCTTTCAGTAATTGTACAAGAGGATTGGAGAAAAGTGGCTTTATTTAAAAAGGGTTACAAATCTTTGCCTGGAAATTATAGAGCTGTGAACTTAACATCTCTGAATAAAAAGATAATTTGAACTCTTTATAAATCAATGATAAGACCACACCTTGAATATGCCGAGCTATTTTGGGCACCTGTTCTAAAGAAGGATATTCTAGCACAAGGAAGAGTGCAAAGTTGTTGTTTTTTTGCAGGTTTTTTGTCTTCTTTTAGATCAACAGCAAATACAGATGTGAGAAAGGCTGAACTTGAAGGAGGACACGTCTATGTATCTATAATAATGTATAGATATTTAAATAAATACATAAATAAAAAGGCTTGGATGCTTTTTGCAAAAAACAGAATATTTAAGAATATAATTGATATTTATGAGATAGGTTGCTGATATAAAGAGAAATATGATTGTCATTATGGAGTCAAGAAGGATTTTTCTCTCTTTCAGTGGCATAATAGGAATAGCTAAATTTGTTGTTCTAGTACCAGGTCCTACGCGTTTTGTCCAAATGGACTTCCTCAGTACCTTCAGTATAAAAGAAAGGACTCAGGGGGGAGGGTTTTATTGTTCACTTGTATTTGTTTTATTGTTGTTACCTATCCATATACCAGGAGGTCCCTGAGGAAGTCCATTTGGACGAAACGCGTAGGACCGGGTACAATAACAACTTAATTTGTATATTCATACTTTTAATCTTATTAAATAAAGAAGAAACTATTGTTTTTACTCCTCTTCCTGAGTCCTACTTCACCTTCCTTGGAGCGGGAGCAGTGTTCACGCCCCCCAATTATATCAGGGGAGGCACCCTTGGGCGCAAACCATTCATCAATCTTGTACGTTCTATTCTACTTAGCGCACTCATATTTTATTAAACAGTGTTGCACTATTGTTTTATTTTACTCTTTGTAGATCTACAGCTGTATCCTCATTTTGCATATACAGGGAGTGCAGAATTATTAGGCAAGTTGTATTTTTGAGGATTAATTTTATTATTGAACAACAACCATGTTCTCAATGAACCCAAAAAACTCTGAATATTTTTGGAAGTAGTTTTTAGTTTGTTTTTAGTTTTAGCTATTTTAGGGGGATATCTGTGTGTGCAGGTGACTATTACTGTGCATAATTATTAGGCAACTTAACAAAAAACAAATATATACCCATTTCAATTATTTATTTTTACCAGTGAAACCAATATAACATCTCAACATTCACAAATATACATTTCTGACATTCAAAAACAAAACAAAAACAAATCAGTGACCAATATAGCCACCTTTCTTTGCAAGGACACTCAAAAGCCTGCCATTCATGGATTCTGTCAGTGTTTTGATCTGTTCACCATCAACATTGCGTGCAGAAGCAACCACAGCCTCCCAGACACTGTTCGGAGAGGTGTACTGTTTTCCCTCCTTGTAAATCTCACATTTGATGATGGACCACAGGTTCTCAATGGGGTTCAGATCAGGTGAACAAGGAGGCCATGTCATTAGATTTTCTTCTTTTATACCCTTTCTTGCCAGCCACGCTGTGGAGTACTTGGACGCGTGTGATGGAGCATTGTCCTGCATGAAAATCATGTTTTTCTTGAAGGATGCAGACTTCTTCCTGTACCACTGATTGAAGAAGGTGTCTTCCAGAAACTGGCAGTAGGACTGGGAGTTGAGCTTGACTCCATCCTCAACCCGAAAAGGCCCCACAAGCTCATCTTTGATGATACCAGCCCAAACCGGTACTCCACCTCCACCTTGCTGGCGTCTGAGTCGGACTGGAGCTCTCTGCCCTTTACCAATCCAGCCACGGGCCCATCCATCTGGCCCATCAAGACTCACTCTCATTTCATCAGTCCATAAAACCTTAGACAAATCAGTCTTGAGATATTTCTTGGCCCAGTCTTGACATTTCAGCTTGTGTGTCTTGTTCAGTGGTGGTCGTCTTTCAGCCTTTCTTACCTTGGCCATGTCTCTGAGTATTGCACACCTTGTGCTTTTGGGCACTCCAGTGATGTTGCAGCTCTGTAATATGGTCAAACTGGTGGCAAGTGGCATCTTGGCAGCTGCACGCTTGACTTTTCTCAGTTCATGGGCAGTTATTTTGCGCCTTGGTTTCTCCACACGCTTCTTGCGACCCTGTTGACTATTTTGAATGAAACGCTTGATTGTTCGATGATCACGCTTCAGAAGCTTTGCAATTTTAAGAGTGCTGCATCCCTCTGCAAGATATCTCACTATTTTTGACTTTTCTGAGCATGTCAAGTCCTTATTTTGACCCATTTTGCCAAAGGAAAGGAAGTTGCCTAATAATTATGCACACCTGATATAGGGTGTTGATGTCATTAGACCACACCCCTTCTAATTACAGAGATGCACATCACCTAATATGCTTAATTGGTAGTAGGCTTTCGAGCCTATACAGCTTGGAGTAAGACAACATGCATAAAGAGGATGATGTGGTCAAAATACTAATTTGCCTAATAATTCTGCACTCCCTGTATCTATTCTATATTGGAGGAATCATTGCTGGGATATCCCTGGAGGAAGCTGTCACCTCTGTCTACTAAGATAAGTGTTGTATATTAATCTTTTTGTTTTAAGGGCAAAAAGTGATTGTTCTTTTGTATTACCGTGTTTCCCCGAAAATACACCCTACCCCGAAAATAAGCCCTAGCTGAATTTTCGGGGTGGGCTGCAATATAAGCCCTACCCCGAAAATAAGACCTAGGCATTGTACCTTTGCGACCCAGCGGTACTTCCTTCTTCTGTGAGGAGGGGGGGGGGAGGAGCGTTGTGGGCCGTGGCATCGCGCAATGTGATGACAACGTGCGCAGCGCCGTCAGTCTGCCTTCACGGATCTTCAGCGGAAGGATCCATTTCCGGGCGGTGAGGCACCCAGTGGTCGGACTCGGCGGGCAAGGAAGGCATCTTTGAAATGTGAGTACCTTAAAACTGAGTTGGATAGATATATTTTATGTCTGGGACTGAATTAATTAAAGGGGGCAGTGAATTAATTAAAGGGGGCGGTGAATTAATTAAAGGGGGGGGGGTGAATTAATTAAAGGGGGGGGTGAATTAATTAAAGGGGCGGTGAATTAAAGGGGGGTGAATTAAATAAAGGGGGCTGGATTAATTAAAGGAGGGGTGGATTTATTAAAGGGGGTGGATTAATTAGAGGGGGGGTGGATTAATTAGAGGGGGTTGATTAATTAGAGGGGGTTGATTAATTAGAGGGGGTTGATTAATTAGAAGGGGGTGGATTTATTAGAGGGGTGGGTTAATTAGAGGGGGTGGATTAATTAGAGGGGGTGGATTAATTAGAGGGGGTGGATTAATTAGAGTGGGGTGGATTAATTAGAGTGGGGTGGATTAATTAAAGGGGGTGGATTTATTAAAGGGGTGGATTTAATAAAGGGGGTGGATTTATTAAAGGGGGTGTATTAATTAGAGGGGGCTGGATTAATTACAGGGGGTGGATTAATTAGAGGGGGTGGATTTATTAAAGGGGGGTGGATTTATTAAAGGGGGTGTATTAATTAAAGAGGGAGTGGATTAATTAAATGGGGGGTGAATTAATTAAAGGGGGTGGTGAATTAATTAAAGGGGGTGAATTAATTAAAGGGGCGGTGAATTAAAGGGGGGTGAATTAAATAAAGGGGGGCTGGATTAATTAAAGGGGGGTGGATTAATTAGAGGGGGGTGGATTAATTAGAGGGGGTTGATTAATTAGAGGGGGTTGATTAATTAGAGGGGGTTGATTAATTAGAGGGGGTGGGTTAATTAGAGGGGGTGGGTTAATTAGAGGGGGTGGGTTAATTAGAGGGGGTGGATTAATTAGAGGGGGTGGATTAATTAGAGGGGGTGGATTAATTAGAGGGGGTGGATTAATTAGAGTGGGGTGGATTAATTAAAGGGGGGTGAATTAAAGGGGGGTGAATTAAAGGGGGGTGAATTAAATAAAGGGGGGCTGGATTAATTAAAGGGGGGCTGGATTAATTAAAGGAGGGGTGGATTTATTAAAGGGGGGTGGATTAATTAGAGGGGGTTGATTAATTAGAGGGTGTTGATTAATTAGAAGGGGGTGGATTTATTAGAGGGGTGGGTTAATTAGAGGGGGTGGATTAATTAGAGGGGGTGGATTAGAGGGGGTGGATTAATTAGAGGGGGTGGATTAATTAGAGTGGGGTGGATTAATTAAAGGGGTGGATTAATTAAAGGGGGTGGATTTATTAAAGGGGGTGTATTAATTAGAGGGGGCTGGATTAATTACAGGGGGTGGATTAATTAGAGGGGGTGGATTAATTAGAGGGGGTGGATTTATTAAAGGGGGTGGATTTATTAAAGGGGGTGTATGAATTAAAGAGGGAGTGGATTAATTAAAGGGGGTGAATTAATTAAAGGGGCGGTGAATTAAAGGGGGGGTGAATTAAATAAAGGGGGGCTGGATTAATTAAAGGAGGGGTGGATTTATTAAAGGGGGTGGATTAATTAGAGGGGGTGGATTAATTAGAGGGGGTGGATTAATTAGAGGGGGTGGATTAATTAGAGGGGGTGGATTAATTAGAGGGGGTGGATTAATTAGAGGGCGGTTGATTAATTAGAGGGCGGTTGATTAATTAGAGGGGGTGGATTAATTAGAGGGGGTGGATTAATTAGAGGGGGTGGATTAATTAGAGGGGGTGGATTAATTAGAGGGGGTGGATTAATTAGAGTGGGGTGGATTAATTAAAGGGGGTGGATTAATTACAGGGGGCTGGATTAATTACAGGGGGTGGATTAATTAGAGGGGGTGGATTAATTAGAGGGGGTGGATTTATTAAAGGGGGCTGGATTAATTAAAGGGGGGTGGATTAATTAGAGGGGGTTGATTAATTAGAGGGGGTTGATTAATTAGAGGGGGTTGGATTTATTAGAGGGGGTGCGTTAGAGGGGGTGCGTTAGAGGGGGTGGATTAATTAGAGGGGGTGGATTAATTAGAGGGGGTGGATTAATTAAAGGGAGGGTGAATTAATTAAAGGTGGTGAATTAATTAAAGGGGCGGTGAATTAAAGGGGGGTGAATTAAATAAAGGGGGGCTGGATTAATTAAAGGAGGGGTGGATTTATTAAAGGGGGGTGGATTAATTAGAGGGGGTTGATTAATTAGAGGGGGTGGATTAATTAGAGGGGGTGGATTAATTAGAGGGGGTGGATTAATTAGAGGGGGTGGATTAATTAGAGGGGGTGGATTAATTAGAGGGGGTGGATTAATTAGAGGGGGTGGATTAATTAGAGTGGGGTGGATTAATTAAAGGGGGTGGATTTATTAAAGGGGGTGTATTAATTAGAGGGGGCTGGATTAATTACAGGGGGTGGATTAATTAGAGGGGGTGGATTTATTAAAGGGGGGTGGATTTATTAAAGGGGGTGTATTAATTAAAGAGGGAGTGGATTAATTAAAGGGGTGGTGGATTAATTAGAGGGGGTGGATTAATTAGAGGGGTGGATTAATTAGAGGGGGTGGATTAATTAGAGGGGGTGGATTAATTACAGGGGTGGATTAATTACAGGGGTGGATTAATTACAGGGGTGGATTAATTACAGGGGGTGGATTAATTACAGGGGGTGGATTTATTAAAGGGGGGTGGATTTATTAAAGGGGGTGGATTAATTAGAGTGGGGTGGATTAATTACAGGGGGTGGATTTATTAAAGGGGTGGATTTATTAAAGGGGGTGGATTAATTAGAGGGGGTTGGATTAATTAAAGGGGGTGAATTAATTAAAGGGGGTGAATTAATTAAAGGGGGCGGTGAATTAATTAAAGGGGGGTGAATTAATTAAAGGGGGGTGAATTAATTAAAGGGGCGGTGAATTAAAGGGGGGTGAATTAAATAAAGGGGGTGGATTAATTAGAGGGGGGTTGATTAATTAGGGGTGGATTTATTAAGGAGGGGTGGATTTATTAAAGGAGGGGTGGATTTATTAAAGGGGGTGGATTAATTAGAGGGGGTGGATTAATTAGAGGGGGGTTGATTAATTAGAGGGGGTTGATTAATTAGAGGGGGTGGATTAATTAGAGGGGGTGGATTAATTAGAGGGGGTGGATTAATTAGAGTGGGGTGGATTAATTAAAGGGGGTGGATTAATTAGAGGGGGCTGGATTAATTACAGGGGGTAGATTAATTAGAGGGGGTGGATTTATTAAAGGGGGGTGGATTTATTAAAGGGGGTGTATTAATTAAAGAGGGAGTGGATTAATTAAAGGGGTGGTGGATTAATTAGAGGGGGTGGATTAATTAGAGGGGTGGATTAATTAGAGGGGGTGGATTAATTACTGGGGGTGGATTTATTAAAGGGGGGTGGATTTATTAAAGGGGGGTGGATTTATTAAAGGGGGGTGGATTTATTAAAAGGGGGTGGATTTATTAAAGGGGGGTGGATTAATTAGAGTGGGGTGGATTAATTAGAGTGGGGTGAATTTATTAAAGGGGGTGGATTAATTAGAGGGGGTTGGATTAATTAGAGGGGGGTGGATTAATTAGAGGGGGTGGATTTATTAAAGGGGGTGGATGAATTAGAGGGGGTGGATGAATTAGAGGGGGTGGATTAATTAGAGGGGGTGGATTTATTAAAGGAGGGGTGGATTAATTAGAGGGGGGTGGATTAATTAGAGGGGGGTGGATTAATTAGAGGGGGTGGATTAATTAGAGGGGGTGGATTAATTAGAGGGGGTGGATTAATTAGAGGGGGTGGATTAATTAGAGGGGGTGGATTAATTAGAGGGGGGTGGATTAATTAGAGGGGGGTGGATTTATTAAAGGGGGGGTGGATTTATTAAAGGGGGGGTGGATTTATTAAGGGGGGGTGGATTAATTAGAGGGGGTGGGTTAATTAAGGGGGGTGGATTAATTAAAGGGGGGGTTCAATGTACATACCGGTACTGTAAATAAATAAGCCCTAGTGTGTTTGTTGTGACTAAAATTAATATAAGACCCGGTCTTATTTTCGGAGAAACACGGTATATACAGTATATACAAAGCATTGGATTGGCTAAATTTGGCAAGGGGGCGGGGCCAAACGCCATTTTGGCCAATCGGCACCTCCTCATAGAGATGCATTGAATCAATGCATCGCTAGGAGATAAATTCAGCGTCCCCATGCAGTGCGTGGAGACGCTGAACGGCAGTGCTGCCAACTGTGCAGCACTGCCCCAGGAAGCACCTCCAATGGCCATCCGATGAGTGGCCACTTGGAAGTGTCCCTAGGGGCAATGTAAACAATCTCTCTGAAAAGGCAGTGTTTGCATTAAAATGACTGAAGGCAATGATTATACTCACCAGCACAACTGCATTAAGCTATAGTTCTGGTGACTATAGTGTCCCTTTACTATTTTAGAGAACTATTTTCTTTTTTTGTAGAGTCTATTTTACAATTCGCTTACAGCAGATATAACACCCATGGGTTTTGAGTGTATGAAGAATACAGGAATAGTAAAAGTAAAGATGATGCATGCCAAAATTGGATGATTCTCAGGAATTGCTTAGCTGAATTTACGATTCTACAGGAAACAGGTAATGCCAAAATCTAACTTTGGGAAATGGACAATGATTCATTATAAAAAGAAGCATTTAAGGGAATATAATGAGTATTAAAAAACAAAATAACACTCTTCATGTGAAAATAGAACCAAAGACAATGTGATAAAACAAACCATTGAGTATTCACATATCCAGGTTGCTTTACAGTATACACAATGTGTTGCATTTTCTCTTGTCAATATAGGCTCTGTCAGGCCAGCTTTCGGCATGAACAGTCGCATACTTACTGCTCTCCAACGATCAAAGCTCCAAACAGCCCAAAATCAGCCCCACAATGCAACTTACCACATTGCTGGCAGCCTGCAAAAGTCCCTATGGGGAGAAAAACGAAAAAAAATAAATAAAAATAAGCGCCTGGATTGGCCGTGATATACAGTGGATATAGGCGATTTGCTGCGGAGGCCGCATGGCGCCTGACTGGGAGGAATACTCTGACAGTTAGGACAACATTCACCTCAACTGCCCTGAGAATCTGGGATATCAAGGGCCTCCCAAGCCTACATAGACAACGGCGGGTCTCCCAGTCACCACGGAGATACTTACCGCTCTCCTCTCAGTCCTACGCCAGTTGGTCTCCACGGAGATCTCCCAGGTAAGGGAGGATGTTAAGGTGTTTACCGATCGCCTCATGACCGTGGAGCAAATTACACAAACCCAAGCAGCAAAGATGACGGAGCTCCAGAAGCAGGTCAGGGACCTTACCTGACCTCACACTACACTCACCCACCAACTAGCAGCTATGGAGGACAAATGGAGGTGGAAGCATGTTAAAATTAGAAGCCTCTCTGACATCGTAACCCCAGCAGAGCTGCCCCATCTCCTGAGAAGGCTCTCTGCTGCCCTCCTACAAGCTAGATGGTGTCTTCCACCTGCTCAAGTAATCACAACTCGCAAGATCCGCAACAGGCCACCTATTGGTCAAATTTCAAAATGGGCAAGATATGGCTGCCTTTATGAGTGCCATAAGAGGGAAGGATCCCTACCGCTTCGAAAACATGGACTTAATGTTTTTCTCTGACCTATCACGCACCAGCCTACAATGTAGAAAGTCCCTTCAAACGCTAACAGCGACATTAGCAGCCAAGGGGGTGACGTACCGTTGGGAACCTTCACACATACTCCTCATACAGCATCAGGGTACTGCATATAAAGTGGTGGATATCACAGAGATGGACACTGTCCTGGCGAATATGGGCCTAACGACGACCCCTTCGACCACTACAGCTTGGGACCCAGCTAGCATTGTCCATTTGTTCCAGCTTCCATGCAGTGGTGGATCCAGAGCCTGATCTCGGGAGGGGCACTTGTAGATTATTTAAAGAAATAATCCAGGCACAATAACCACTACAGGCCACTATGGTGCTAGTAGTGCCAGGATCCCATCCCAGAGTAAGAAGTCAAACCGTTTAAAACAGTTTGACAACTTACCTGGGGTCTGCTGGGATATAAGGCATAGGAGCAGTGGTATGTGTTAGGGGTGAAGTGTGTGTGTGAAGGTGCAGTGTGTGTGTGTGTGAGCGGTGAAGTGTGTGTGCGAGTGCATGAGGGCGGCAGTGTATGTCAGGGTTGCAGTGTGTGTGTTAGGGGGCAGTGTGTGTGAGAGAGCTGCAGTGTGTTTGTGTGTGTGAGCGGTGCAGTGTGTATGTGAGGGTGGCAGTGTGTGTGAGAGTTGCAGTGTGTGTATGGGGGGCAGTGTGTGTATGGGTGTGCAGTGTTTGTGGGGCACTGTGTGTATGGGGGGGCAGTGTGTGTATGGGGGCAGTGTTTGTGGGGCAATGTGTGTAGTTTGTGGGGCAGTGTGTGTAGTGTGTATGGGGCAGTGTGTGTATGGGGGCAGTGTTTGTGGGACAGTGTGTATAGTGTGTGTATGGGGGCAGTGTTTGTGGGGCAGTGTGTGTAGTGTGTGTATGGAGGGTAGGGAGGCTTTTTCATTAATAAAATAAATATACTTTCTGTCCCCCTCCCTTTTTACCTTTACTGGGAGGAGGGGGGACATTTCTTGTTCTCTAGGGTTCCGCGGTGAACCCCTGGTGGTCCCAGTGGTGGTGAGGTGAACTCTAGCCCGCGCTCCAGGGCTAGAGTTCACTCTCGCGAGATTTGGAAGGGATATTAAGTCATGTACCCCCAACCTCAACCCCCGCACAATCAGCACACACACCCACACACAGCACCTTCACACATACAGCACCCACACACACAGCGCCCCCCCCCCCCACACACACAGCACCCTCACAAACACACAGCACCCTCACAAACACACACACACAGTACACTAACAGGACCCTAACAAACACACACACACAAACACCCTCACACACACAGCCCACAAACAGCACCCTCACACACACACACACACACACACACACACCACACTAACAGCACCCTCACACACATACCACACTAACAGCACCCTCACACAATTTTTGTTGCCTACAGTGGCTTGGGCTATGTGTTAGCCCGTTCCTCCTACACTGCCTTACAAGCCCCCACATGGCCTATAAATGTAGTTTCCATGCACCTCTATGTCAACGGGATACTGGCCTTCTCCCTTAGGGAGCATGGTTCTCGCTAGATATCATTACACGTGCCACGCAAATGCACAGCATGCCTCTGAGCATTCAATCTAGCTCTAATACACTTAGGACAACACTAATCTTCCTGTCAAAGCAGAAATTATTCTCTTCACACTTTCACTCTCTGTTATGTTAATCTGCAATCTACTCTTTAAATATAAAAATTGTGCTGCTATCATATAAGCCATGCTGATGTTATATTCTGGTGCCACTGAGCTAGTTATAGCTGTCATGGCTATTCAAGCATGTGTTAAATGCCTGCAAAAAATAAATAATGTACAAATATAAATAAAATAAAAAACAACTAATATATGTTCTGTCTGTGATATTCATCTACTAGCAACATCTTATGTATAAGCATTTACTTTGTTTTTCTGAAACACTTTTTAAGGGCATATCTTACATTGTGTTTTACCACATTGTGTTGGTTTTATTTTCACTGTACAGGTGTTGGGGAAACACATATTTACACCCTTAATATAAACCCTACTTTTGAGAAGTGCCACACTTGCTCAGATAGTCAGATCCTCTAAGACTCTTTATGTGACTATTATGATAAAGGATAAGCTAACAGATTTAGGACAAGTTGACGGATACGACAAAAGATAAGCAGATATAACCTGCATGGAGTTGAGTGTATGAAGAATACATTTACAGTAAAAATTATGTATTGATGAATTATCCTGAATCATCTTGGAATTCTCAGGAATTTTTCAATTTACTATTTACAACATGTCCCAATTCCAGTTCCAAGTAGTGCCCCCCAAAGGAACCACAAAGCTACGTGTTAAAGGACCACTCTAGGCACCCAGACCACTTCAGCTTA
This sequence comes from Pelobates fuscus, assembly GCF_036172605.1. Taxonomy (NCBI): domain Eukaryota; kingdom Metazoa; phylum Chordata; class Amphibia; order Anura; family Pelobatidae; genus Pelobates; species Pelobates fuscus. The sequence continues at coordinate 292,234,685 of NC_086321.1, read as the reverse complement.
ATGAAGTGGTCTGGGTACCAGGTCCAGCTAGGGTTAACCCATTTTTTAATAAACATAGCAGTTTCAGAGAAACTGCTATGTTTATTAATTGGTTAAGCCTTCCCTCAAATCCTCTAGTGGCTGTCTCACTGACAGCCGCTAGAGGCGCTTGCGTGATTCTCACTGTGAAAATCACAGTGAGAGCACGCAAGCGTCCATAGGAAAGCACTGTAAATTGTAAATGCTTTCCTATGAGACCGGCTGAATGCAAGCGCGGCTCTTGCCGCGCGTGTGCATTCAGCCGAAGGGGCGGAACGGAGGCGGAGAGGAGGAGGAGAGCTCCCCGCCCAGCGCTGGAAAAAGGTAAGTTTTACCCCTTTTCCCCTTTCCAGAGCCGGGCAGGAGGGGGACCCTGAGGGTGGGGGCACCCTCAGGGCACTCTAGTGCCAGGAAAACGAGTATGTTTTCCTGGCACTAGAGTGGTCCTTTAAGCTTTCTCAACAAACTGGAAAACAAATCGTCTCTGATGCTGGGATCTAGGAGAACCTTAATGATGCTACACTAAAAACAGAATAAACAAGAAAGTAATAAAGGATTACCAGGCCAACACTTGTCAATTATTTTACCAAAGTTAAAACATTTTGGACAAAACGTAGTTTGAATATTTTCACATGTTGGCAAATTTAAGTTTACTGCCTTTCATGATCATTATATTACTGACATGGCAATTATTTATGTAATGAATATTCAATAGAGAAAGAATTCTGATATAAAATATTAAATTATTTAGGGGTAGTTCAAGTAAGGACGTTTTCCCATTTAGAAGCTCATTTGTTCACTATGTTTTTAATCATGACTCATCTTGGGATTGATAAGGTATAGTAAATGTATCCAAATCATCCCCACCATTTAGTCTCTGCTCAGACACTTCAAGGACTAGACATTGTCCCAAGGCTGTCTTGTGGCTTTTACATCCTAATTCTTTATTTGTGGTGTATTCACCAAACCATACTATCAAAAAAAATAAGTTTGCTCTTTTTTTCCGGCTGCACATTTGAATCATAGAAACATAGAATGTGACTGCAGATAAGAACCATTCAGCCCATCTAGTAATTTTCTAAATACTTTCATTAGTCCCTGGCCTTATCTTATAGTTTGACCTTGTTTAAATAAGAATTAGAAGATTATTTTTAAATACAATTTCAAACACAAAGCATGTCTCTATGGTAGAACAAGCAAGACAACAGACGTCTTCCACAAATTCTCTACTGAATATGTATAAGATACCATATGGATTTAATGAGTATCATTCATGAAGGTGTCAGTGATATCAAAAGTGGCTGGTCAATATTAAGGCTTAATGCTGAATATCTTGGTTTTGTAAACCTTCTATGTTGGAATTTACCAGAAGTCCCAATGCATCTGCATATATAAAAACATTTTTTAAAAGCTCAGTCATGAACATTTCTTTTGAAATATCTGTATAGAGTAGACATTGGTAAAACCTAATGTTTTCACCATTAATCTGATGGCACATGAGTACAACCACACCCTGCAATTAAGATACAGGCCAGACTTTAATTAACAGTCAATTTAAAGAATGTTTTTTAAATTTAAATACTCATTCTTGCTGATTGTTCTAATTTTAATATTTGCAACCGGCTGAAGATTTAATTTAGAATAATACAATTTCAGATAAGCTTAACAGATAAAACAGATTTTGTTATATACCATTAGAAATACATAGATAATGTTTAATAGGTTAATCACTCATATTTAGAGAACAATTTAAAAAGTTTTAACTACAATGATAACATTATATAGCATACATATTATTTTTATTTGCTTAAAGGACGACTATAGTGCCAGGAAAACAAACTCGTTTTCCTGGCACTATAGGATCTTTAGGTCCCCCCCACCCTCAGGGTCCCACTCCCGCTGGGCTCTAGGGGGCTGAAGGGGTTAATCCCTTACCTTTCTCTCTTCCCTCTTCCGGAAACGCATTCAATCAGTTCATAGCAAAGCATTACTTAATGCTTTCCTATGGACGGCAGCGTCTTCGCACTGATTTTCACAGTGAGAAGCGCGGAAGCGCCTTTAGCGGCTGTCAATGAGACAGCCACTAGTGGCTGGATTAACCCTAGTGTAAACATAGCCGTTCCTTTGAAATGGCTATGTTTTCAGCTGCAGGGTTAACCCTAGATGGACCTGGAACCCAGACCACTTAATTGAGCTGAAGTGGTCTGGGTGTCTATAGTGGACCTTTAAGCATCAATATTTGTTAAATTAAGTTGTTGAACAAAAAATTGTTTAAAGCGGCACTGTCATTCCGAACTTACCTTTCTTTAATTGATTCATTTTCTCTCCCTCTATCAGAATCTGTTCTTCATTTCTTCCGGTCTTCTCTAGTTTTCTTTAAAACATAAGACAAAGTAGGGACTATTTTTCTTATGGCGGATTCCTATGCCTGACCATCTCTGACCAGTGGAGGAGCAAAATGTGCTTCATTTCCGGTGGTCAGAGCAATTTTCCCATAATTCTCACCTTTCCTCCGTGTTCCCGCTAAGCCTTCTTTCACTTATCCCTGTCATTTAGACAGAACGCCGGCAAAACTACCAAATTGCGTCCCAACAGAATGAGAACAGTTTCTCCATTCGTGTTAGGTTTGGAATTTCATTCATTCATAAATTAATGAAATTCCGATCTGATTCGTGCCACGGCTGCATCTTGCACGGCATTCCCACGGTATTAGGGAGCAATCTACCACAAGGCTGAAAGACCTAAATTAGTATTTCAGCCAAATTTACTAATACTAAGTAAAGATTATACTGCGGGTAGGGGCATGTCTACTAAACAGGGAGCAGCCTGTGGCTGTGCCGCGTGAGTGGGGGCTACTCTGAAGGGTGGAGGCCCTACATAACAATGAGGGAGGACGGGGGACGGACACCTATTGTCCTCCCCCCACCCCTGAGCGGCAGCTGGGGGCCCGAAATAACAATGAGGGGGGACCTATTGTCCTCCCCCCTGGCCTCCACCCTTGAGCAGAATGTGGGGGCCCTAAATGAGAATGAGGGAGGGAACCTATTGTCCTCCCCCCTAGCCCCCACCCCTGAGCAGCAGGTGGGGGAACTAAATAAGAATAAGGGGGGTACGGGGAACACCTATTGTCCTCCCCCCTGGCCCCCACCCCTGAGCATTGTGGGGGGGGGGGCTTAATAACAATGGGGGGTTACACGACCTATTGTCCCTTCCCCAGGCCCCCACCACTGAGCGGCGGGTTGGGGCTCTAAATTAAAATGTTACCCCCCCCTCCAAGGTGACTAGGGGTCCCCAAGCCCCTGGTTTAAGTTCTTTGGAATTTTCCCACGCTGTGTAAAATTACTCCGAGCATTCTGATTGGTTGGATTTCAAGCAAATCACTCAGAGTGCTGTGACAGGTAAATGTAGAGACTTACCGGTCAGTCTCTTCATTTACCTGTCAGAGCACTCTCATTGGTTGGCTTAAACCAACCAACCAGAGCGCTCTGAGCCTAATTGGAGGTTGTGGGAAGGCTTTAGAAGCCTTTCTCCGCCCTGCGGAGCTCACTCTGCGCTGTGCCCTCCATGAAGATGGATTCTTTTTTTTTTTTTTTTTTTTTTTTTACAGGTACTTGGTTATTTTATTCCCCCCCTCACTATTTTTAGGGTGAGGGGGGCAGGTAGGGGTTTATTAATTTTTGTTTTGGGTAGGGGGGTGACCAATTTAGGTCTTTCAGCCTTTTGGTAGACAGCTCCCTAATACCGTGGGAATTAGGGAGTTATCTACTAAGCGGCTGCAAGATGATGAACTGGCATAGTTGCCATCTTACCTGGATGCACACAGTACGTGAAACCATCTCTGACACTGGGTGACGCGCACCAGAGTTGCAGAACCAGATGTCCATCCTGCTGGTCATTCATTGGCTTAAAAAGTCAGCTGAGTGCTCTCAGTCAATGAATGACTGACTGTGTAACGAATATGCACAGAACTGTTGAGCCTGCTGAACAAATCTGTTTTTCACGCTACAGCTTATTCTTGCAGTGATCTACCACCCACGGGCTCGAACAGCATAGTTCCAAACTAATCTTGTCTGGAAACAGAGATGCTGAGGCCTAATGGGCTACCTGTCTGCAGTAGGGATTGGCAGATCATCACAACCTCTCATTCTTACATGTTGCTTGTTTCTCATGTCATATGTCATTATAGAAACACGTTTGTATCACTGCACAACCAAAATAAAGAAATAAATTTATTTAAAAAAAAAAAAAAAATATGTGATTGTATCCATCTATTGGAGGCCCCTACAGGGGTGGATACAAGGACAGTTATTCCGTCACATGTTTTCTTCATGCTTCTTCAAAGGCCCTGGCTGCAAAGAGTTCTGAGATCCAACTCAGCTACATAACTAGTGTTTCTCAGGACAAGCAGCGCTGTGAGGGAGTGGTGTTATAACGATCTAAACTGATGGATCAATTGCAAAAGTATTGGGTAAAGCTGGAATGGTAAATATGTAGATGCAGAAATACATTTTATTACCCATAAATACCTCACCAAGCAATTGTCAGTAAGTGGCTGCTGTGGCCCACACTAACTCACCTTGCCAAGCAGCTCATCCCTCATCTCTCCAGTGCAGCGTGCTTGGGTCTGCAGATGAACAGTCTTGGTTACAGGGGTCCGTTCTTTATTAATTGTGGGTGTGCGTCCTGGAGCCAGGAACTGATTGGCCAGAGCTTTTTCAGTGGATGAAGACTGTGTAAAAAGGATAAGTGTTTTTTACTGAAATATGAAAATAAATTATATATATTTGTGTGCATGCATCTGTATATCATAAGAGTCAACATTTCAGCTTCATTAAACTTTCCTCAGAGCAATGCTATACAGTGAACAGTATGCATTTATACCTTGCAAAAAAAGCAAATATAGTCACCCTTCAGTGTGCCCACCCCAATCGGCGGCATGCGACCCCATTCATTGCTATAGCAACTGACACGCTGGGATATATTAAAACCAGTAACAGGGATTAACTGCCTTTGAAGAGGACTTATGTGTCTTAAATGTGTTTATAACTAATACACTAGCAGGGGGTATAGGCCAACAATTAGGACTATATTTTACTGGCAGATGCAAAAGCTGTAAGGGACTAGCCATGTGCGGGGTGGGAGTCAGTACTCCTGACAGCTAATATACCATACTCATACCATTAACATTCAAACAGAGGGTACTCCTTACAACATAGTAATACCAATTCAATGAATTTCTATGTATGTAGCCATGGTGTGGACCATAGTGTAGTATGTACAGTCTGGTTAAACACATCTCCCCCTATGGGATGCATGTAGTATAGCGAATGGATGTAAATAAAAGAATCAGTTGTAAAAAAGTATATATGGAATTTATATATATAATATTATATATACACACACACACAAACACTAAATATTAAGTATTGATGCTATGACTGTTGTCTCAGTGCAACTTTACAACTTCAGCTTTGCACAAATAATCAGTCACTTTATTCACTAAAGTGAGAATTCACAGAACATTTTAAATATAAGGTCCAAGTAGCTGCACTGAAGGCATAGCTGACTTAGATAATATTTACAGTTTGGCTATATTGACCTGGTTTGGAAATGAACTTTGAATTCTAGTTTGAAAACCCTGGTTAGTCTTTAAAGGTGAAAGGCTAATTATTGTATGAGCTTATAGTCAGAATGGACAAGATATGCTTAACCAACCCGTATTTTAATTAAAAATCTTGATTTGCATAAAAGCCATTACACAAAAATTGTTAATGGAAGATTATCAAACATAAAACAATGACTTTAAATCTTGTTTAATGTAGAGCAGGCACAAAACAGCCTTGTTTTCATGATATTATCTGTGCTTGTTTGCCAATCATGTAAAGTGTTGTTCCCCTTAGCCGAGATATACTGTGTGGTCTCCAAGTGCCGCACAGCTGTCTCAAATAAACAAATACTCTACTGAGGGTTACATACTGCTCTAGGGAGGTTTCAGCAAAGCAGTTAGACAGCTGCAAGTATTGTTATCATGAGACTAAAGAGCTATGGCTACAGTCGGGAACCTACAGTTTTAAATACATCGATACCTGTACAGCTGTCAAAGTACACATACATTATTAAACCCCTTAAAAGAAATTGGTCAGGAAAATCAGGATAAATCCAGAAAATCCTACAATATAATGACAATACTGACAGGAAAACAAAAGTATTACATTTATCTTTCCCTTTGAACAAATGTCTACCATTTGCAGCAGGAGGAGAAACATGATTAACTATTTTTTAAATTATTTTTCCTTTTATATTAAGCTTTTGATCTACTGCCCCCTCAAAAAAGTGTCACCAAAATACCAAAACAACTTTGCTTTAGGCGTACCCTACCTCCCTTTTCAGAGGGTCTATTAAGTGCAGTGATTTGTGAAAACCCTTCCCGCTTCTGTCCAAGTTGAGCATGAACTCTGCTTTTTGATCCATTCCACTCATGTGATGAGCGAAAATACTGCCGAGTGTGATAAACTAAACTAAAATATAAACTAGTGGTAAACAATACTATGAAACCTTTCTGGTCAGGGGCTTGTGAGTTAAGAACAAAAATAAAAACATTAACAGCCCAGAATAGGATGGAGTATTTTTACTTTATATTTTCATATTATTTCAATTTCAGCATGTGATATAACTTAGAAAAACAAAAGGAAGACGGGACACTAAACTGGATCAAATTTCCAGGCACAATTCAACTGCTCGGGTGGGAGGCGGAGCGAGATGACGTAGTGTGCGTTGCTGCGTCCTCGTGGAACGCGGCTGATGGAGCGATCGAAGGAGTCGACTAAAGCGGAGGAGACAAACCGACCTACCTGGAGTGTCATTTGGGGTGCCACACAAAAACGGAGAAGTAGGGGATGTAGGGAGCTACCTTCTCGACGGATAGATCTACAGCCAGCCAGATGAATAAACACAAGGGAGCCGAACAGGAACAAAAAACAGCAACAGAAAACACAAGCTAAGTGCCTGTTGCTACTAATCCTAATCTGTCTGTTTGTTTACATTATACATTTACTATGCAGGGGTTTGCATAAACATTGGGTCTCCTGAAAATTAGTGGACCCCTAAGAAGAGACGAACTATGAATAATATAGAAAACTGCATACAGGAGGCAATACATGATTTAAAGATTATTTAAATCAAGTTAATTTCTGCCAATAGCGTGGAACAGACTACTAAAAAGGTCTGAGTGTGTTAGGGGGAATTGCCCAGAGGCTTCAGGTAACTTCTAGTGCTTTTCCTTTTAGTTATTGTCTGGATTTTAAAAAATAATTCTTGCTGTCACACCACTTGCACTTCTCCCCTACTCCTGTTACTTAGCGTAATTTTCTGCGCAACAGAATAGGAAGGAAAGGGAAGAGAAGAGGAAAGGGAGAAAGTAATAAAGAAGGGGGGGGGGGGAACAGAAAAATAGTAAAACAATTGTTTACCAGGATAGAAAGGTGAAGGTGGGAGTGAAGTCGAGGAAGGCAAGAAGTTGGGGAGCAAGAAACGCAAGATAAAAAGAATACTATTTTTTAAAGCAAAGATAGCACTAGCCTAAACAGCATAGAACCTTCAGAAAAAAGCTCCAACCACTAGTCAACAAAGGAGGAGGTCCCAAATACTAAAGGCGTTCCCAAATACTAAAGGGAAAAGAAAAATGGCACTAGTGACACAACCTTTTAACAAGGAAAGACGAAAAAAAAAATCATACATAAAATAAGAGAAATCAGATTACTTTTCTTTTTGCAGGTAATAACACAAGGGGATAAAGGGGATATTAGGGAGATATAAAATGTATAACCAAGAATCTAGGGGAAACAAATAAGTGAAAATAGAGAAATGTAGAATATTTTAGAAAATTGATTAAACAGGCACTTAACAAGATAAGTAACGCACAAAATGAAGGAAAATTATCTTCCTTTTAAGTTTACACTAACTAGAATGAAATGACGTAATGTACACTAAAAAATTATATTAAACAAAAGGAACGTATAAATACACAGAAGGGCACACACCTACACAAGGAGGAAAAGAAAGAAAGGGTAAGGGAAAGAGTGATAGATTTAAAAATAAAACAAGTTTTGTAAAATGAAAATTTAAAATAATAATCAGTAAAAACACTTTATAAAAATAGACTCAATAGTTACATAGCTGAAAAGAGACTTGCGTTCATCATGTTCAGCCTTCCTCACATATGTTGTTGCTGTTGATCCAAAAGAAGGCAAAAAACCTAGTCTGAAGCGCTTCCAATTTTGCCACAAACTAGGAAAAAATTCCTTCTTGACCCCAAAATAGCAGTCAGATATCTCCTTGGATCAAGCAGCTATTACCCCACTAATTGGAAATTATATCCTTGTATATTCACGCTAAGGGGAGAAGGAGGATCTCATGGAAGGTGCCACTGGATCCCCCTCAAAGCAAGACAAAGGTGGATGAAGCGCCTGGGCGCAACAAACCTCCCTCAGAGTATCTACACGAAGTGTGGCTGCCATTGTGGGACCGCATGAGTGAGAGAGGTGACAGTAGGACTCGCTCAGAATTAGTTTGCCTAAAGCCCACTTGTGGCATTGGATGAATCCATGCTGGAGGAAATATCAACCCTAGCTACCACCCTGCTTCATAATGCAGAGTTTTTTGTTAAGTGATGTTAAACTTCTATTACTGTGAATACCCAGTGACTTCACAGCTCATTTGTTTTATATTATAGTTTAGCCAGTTTCCTGCAATCTATACTCTCAGGTATATAGCGGACTACACTCTGATACCAGCTTACAAGCCTTGCTAATCTGAGCTATATGCTATGCAGTCTGTCGTTCTTTTTTCTTCTATATTAACTTATAAAAAAATGCAGTATACTTGATATCTCATTTGCCATCCTACACTGTATATCAGAGTATATGTCTTTAAACAGCTTGTATCTATCATCTTGCACTACAAAAATAAAGAATTAAAAAACAACAAAAAACAAACAAACAACCAAGGAATACATTTCTAAAACATTTGGGACATTAAAAACCAATATCTTGTGCATAAGAGTTTACCGTATATACTTGAGTATAAGTCGAGTTTTTCAGCACATTTTTTGTGCTGAAAAACCCCAACTCGACTTATACTCGAGTCAATGTCTGTATTATGGCAATTTATATTGCCATAATATAGACTGGGGGCTGGCAGCGAGCGCTTACCTCTCCTGCAGCTCCTGTCAGCTCCCTCCTCCTCCGCGCCGGTCCGTTCAGCACCTCTGTCAGCTCCCAGTGTTAGTCTCGCGAGAGCCGCGGCTCTCGTGAGACTTGCACTGGGAGCTGAGAGGGGAGCTGACCGGACCGGCGCGGAGGAGAAGGGCGCTGACAGGAGCTGCAGGAGAGGTAAGTGCTTCCTGCCAGCCCCCCTCCACTGAACTGCCAATGCCACTGGACCACCAGGGAGTGAGAGCCCCCCTCCCTGCCATGTATCAAGCAGGGAGGGGGGACAAAAAAAATATATATATACATAATAATAAAATAAAAAATAATTACCGTATATACTCGAGTATAAGCCGACCCGAATATAAGCCGAGGCCCCTAATTTTACCCCAAAAAACTGGGAAAACTTATTGACTCGAGTATAAGACTAGGGTGGGAAATGCAGCAGCTACTGGTAAATCTCTATATAAAATTAGATCCTAAAAAAAATTATATTAATTGAATATTTATTTACAGTGTGTGTGTATGAGTGAATGCAGTGTGTGTGTATGAGAGCAGTGAGTGTGTATGAGAGCAGTGAGTGTGTATGAGAGCAGTGAGTGTGTATGAGTGCAGTGTGTGTGTATGAGTGCAGTGTGTGTGTATGAGTGCAGTGTGTGTGTATGAGTGCAGTGTGTGTGTATGAGTGCAGTGTGTGTGTATGAGTGCAGTGTGTGTGTATGAGTGCAGTGTGTGTGTGTATGAGTGCAGTGTGTGTGTGTGTATGAGTGCAGTGTGTGTGTATGAGTGCAGTGTGTGTGTGTATGAGTGCAGTGTGTGTGTATGAGTGCAGTGTGTGTGTATGAGTGCAGTGTGTGTGTATGAGTGCAGTGTGTGTGTATGAGTGCAGTGTGTGTGTATGAGTGCAGTGTGTGTGTATGAGTGCAGTGTGTATGAGTGTAGTGTGTATGAGTGTAGTGTTTGCAGAGGCTTGGTGGGGGTGGGCATTTTTTTTATTATTATTATTTTAATACTAATTGTTATATTAACTTTTTTTAATTATTATTTTTTTAATATTTTTTCATTATTATTATTATTAATACTTGTATTAATTTTTTATTATTATTATTAATATTTGTATTATTATTTTCGTCCCCCCTCCCTGCTTGCTAGATGGCCAGGGAGGGGGGCTCTTACTCCCTGGTGGTCCAGCATTGGCAGTTCAGTGGGGGGGAGAGGGGGCTGGCAGAGCTGTAACTTACCTGTCCTGCAGCTCCTGTCAGCTCCCTCCTCCTCCGCGCCGTCCGGTCAGCTCTTCTGTCAGCTCACACTGTAAGTCTCACGAGAGCCGCGGCTCTCGCGAGACTTTCAGTGGGAGCTGACCGAGGTGCTGAACGGACGGCGCGGAGGAGGAGGAAGGAGGAAGCTGGCATGCCCACCGAGGATAGTCTGGTAAAACACATGTCAACCTAAGTGTTTGTACCCCTTCGTTTTAGGGTTCCTCTGTAAATGTAAGACCTGAATAGTTACTTGTCAGAGGAAATATTCTCTTCCTAAATAAACTTTCACTAGTTCACATACTGAGAAGACCTAGCCTTTTATTTGATATCTGACAAAAAAAAAAAAATTCAAACTAACTCTTCAGTTGCACAGAACTATAAATTACCATCTTCTTCTAATTAAGAAAAAAACAAGTTTGAAATATATATTTCTTCTGATGAGTGGGAGTTCCTTGTACTGGAATCCAATGCTGACAGATTGATATAGTATCCAAGAGCTTCACCACATAACTATGCATTAATGAAGCAGTTTTGGTGTATAGAACATGCCCCTGCAGCTTCACTGCTCAATCCTCTGCCATTTAGGAGTTAAATCCATTTGTTTATGAACCCTAGTCACACCTCCCTGCATGTGACTTGCACAGCCTTCCATAAACACTTCCTGTAAAGAGAGCCCTATTTAGGCTTTCTTTATTGCAAGTTCTGTTTAATTAAGATTTTCTTATCCCCTGCTATGTTAATAGCTTGCTAGAACCTGCAATTGCCTCCTGTATGTGATTAAAGTTCAATTTAGAGATTGAGATACAATTATTTAAGGTAAATTACATCTGTTTGAAAGTGAAACCAGTTGTTTTCTTCATGCAGGCTCTGTCAATCATAGCCAGGGAGGTGTGGCTAGTGCTGCATAAACAGAAACAAAGTGATTTAACTCCTAAATGACAGTGAATTGAGCAGTGAAATTGCAGGGGAATGATCTATACACTAAAACTGCTTTTTTTAGCTAAAGTAATTTAACCCCTTAAGGACCAAACTTCTGGAATAAAAGGGAATCATGACATGTCACACATGTCATGTGTCCTTAACCCCTTAACGCCGTTACGGCGTTCTATGCCGTCGCGGCTTTAAAGGGCTTTAAAGCCGTTGCGGCGGCATAGAACGCCGTAACAGCTGAAGCCCCCAGGAGGTAAGCTATACTTACCTCCGCCGCGATCCTCTTCTGGGGGGGCTGCCTGAGAGCCCAGGCAGCCCCCCTCCGGCAAATGAGGCCCCCGGGGGCCATGTGATTGCTCTCAAAGAGCGATCACATGGCCCCCTATAGCTGGCTATGGATCTGCCAGCAGGGCAGTCCCCCTGCTGGTGGGAAGTGTAAAAAAAAATTAAATACACATGTTAAAATAAAATAAAAGTATTTATATATATATAATATATGTATATATATTATATATATATATATATTATATATATATATATATATTATATATATATATATAATATATATATACATATTCTATATATGTAATGTCATACGTAATGTATTTTAATATTAATTTTAGTATTAAAATACACTTAGAATGACGTTACATATAATATGTATATATATATTATATATATAATAGATCTACACATATATATATATATATATACGTATAATTACAATAATAAATAAATAAAATAAATAAATAAAATATTGAAACAACATTTTAAATAAATTATATATTCATATGTAATTTCATTCTAACTGTATTTTGTTATTAACCCCTTAAGGACACAACTTCTGGAATAAAAGGGAATGATGACGGAATATTTCCGTCATGTGTCCTTAAGGGGTTAATATATATATATTGGAAACAGAATACACTTAGAATGACATTCTATATATATATCTATCTATATATAAAATACAAATAACCGCAAATATATATATAGATAAATACATATAATTACATAAAAGATTACATTAGCATACACGTAGAATTTAAATACCTATAAATGCATATATATTAAAATTCTACGTGTATATTTAAGTAATTTTTTAACATAATTATGTCATTTGATTAATTAAAATTTGATTGACATGCCTGACAACACAGGGAGAAAGTGCAGAGAATTTAATTCGCAAGCACTATATTTGACCCTGTAACTCTCCAAGACACCATAAAACCTGTACATAGGGGGTACTGTTTTACTCGGGAGACTTCGCTGAACTCAAATATTAGTGTTTCAAACTGGTAAATTGTATTACAACGATGATATTTTAAGTAAAAGTGACGTTTTTTGCATTTTTTACAAACAAACATTTTATGGACTATATTATTGTTGTAATATGTTTTATAGTTTTAAAACACTAATATTTGTGTTTAGTGAAATCTCCCGAGAATAACAGTACCCCCCATGTACAGGTTTTATGGTCTTTTGGAAAGTTAGAGAGTCACATATAAGGCTTGCATTTCATTTTTTTGACATTGAAATTTGCCAGATTAGTTATGTTGCCTTTGAGACCGTATGGTAGCCCAGGAATAAGAATTACCCCCATGATGGCATACCATTTGCAAAAGTAGACAACCCAAGGTATTGCAAATGGGGTATGTCCAGTCATTTTTAGTAGCCACTTAGTCACAAACACTGGCCAAATATTAGTTGTTTGCTTTTTTCACACAAAAACAAATATGAACGCTAACTTTGGCCAGTGTTTGTGACTAAGTGGCTACTAAAAAGACTAAACATACCCCACGTTCAATACTTTGGGTTGTCTACTTTTTCAAATGGTATGCCATTATGGGGGTAATTCTCATTCCTGGGCTACCACACCGTCTCAAAGGTAACATTACTAATCTGGCAAATTTCAATTTGAAAATGGAACGTTCTATATTTGACCCTGTAACTTTCCAAAACACCATAAAACCTGTTAATGGGGGGTACTGTTGTACTCGTGAGACATCGCTGATTACAAATATGTGCATTTTGTTGCAGTAAAACCTAACAGTATTATGACATTTACAGCTAAAATGTGAGGCGGAACTACAAATTTAAAAAAAAGAAAAACAGTTTTTTTTTAATTTTATTCATAATAAATTGTTTCATACATAAATATTTTATATGAAATGAAAGCCCTGTTTCTCCTGAACAAAATTATATATAATAAGTGTGGGTACATTTAATATGAAAGAGGTGAATTACGGTTGAACAGACATAGCGCAAATTCCAGTTTTTGTTTACATTTTGTTTTGATCAGAACGTGCACTATTGACTCCGTCCTGAAGGGGTTAAGGGGTTAAGTGACTATAGTGTTCCTTTAAAACTCTCATATTCTGCCACCTGATAGACTTACTAATTTCTTCAAAAGAGGTTTGCTAATGATTTTGGGACCTGTAGCTCCACCACAGCTGCTTGATCAGTTACCCCCCTTGTGAAGAAATGGTGTTCTGGAACCCATCCATTTTAGATTTTGCACACACATTTATTTTCAAGGCAAATCTAATTAATTTCATATTCATTCTGCCACCCAAAGAACCTCTTTAAGAGGTCCAAGATCACAGTTGGTTTATGTACAACAGGTTGAATAATTTTGCCTAACTGCATCATGGTATAGATAGTGCAGCAGTCAAGTGGATAGTGGCATGGGTTTTATTGATTGGTGTTGCCTTCAAGATTATGGATCTAAATGAATACAGTTTATACCTGTATGAGTTGGTATGATAATGTGGAGGTATGACCAGCAGATAGCTGACATTGCGTGGCATCTGAACTCCAGGTGCCATAACCACTACAGCCTGATTTAGTGACTATGGTACTTGGAATGTTCCTTTAAATCAGTGGTTGCCAAGCTTTTCTTTTTACCATGGAAGCCCATTTCCACAAAGTGTACCCCCTCATATTAGCAAAATGGTTGTTATTAATATAGTTGCTGTTATTTCAAATGTATACGTTTTCTCTGCCCAGGCTCTCCCTGCTTCTCCTCTACCCCAGACTCACACCCGGCTTCTTACATTGCAGATAGACACACTGACACACACATGCAAATACACACTTTCAAACACACACACACAAACACTGACTCATGTGCAGATACACAGATACAAACACATGACACACATGCAGATATATAGACACACAAATACACACAGACACACTTGCAGATACACAGATACAAACAACTGACACACATACAGATATAGACACTGATATACATGTGGATGCACAGATACAAACAAAAAAAATCACAAATACATATATACAAACACTGACACAAAAACAAACACTTATACACATGCAGATGCACAGACACACAGATCCAAACAATCACACAGATACAGAAATACAGATACACAGGCACATACATAGACACACAGATCCAAACAATCACACATTCACACAGATACAGAAATACAGATACACAGGAAGATACATAGACACACATATACAGACACAGTTACAAACACTGACACATGTGAAGATACACACAGATACACACACTGAAACATACAGATGTACAAACACACAGCTCCAAACAATGACACACACGCAGATACAAAGACACACAGTTACACAGACACACATATACACATACAAATATCCAGAGAGATACAAAACCGACACACATGCAGTTACACAGACACACTGATACTTACGCTGACACACATGCAGATACACAGATGCAAACACTGACATACATGCAGGTACACTGACACACAGATACACACACTGGTATGCATACGGATACAGATACACACATTGGCATGCAGACACAGACACAAATACACACACTGGTATAGACACAGATACTCCCACACATACAGACACTGACACACTTTGTCAGTATGTGAATCAGTGTGTGTGTCACACATACAGGTACATACACTGACACACATATAGATGTACAGACAAACATACAAACAAAGATAGGTGGGTTTTGCTGGTTGGAGCTTGCTACTCTCCCAGTCTGCCGGTCCTCCTCTCTTCCTGCTAGGCTGGGTCTGTGTCATCTGGGAGGAAGTGACGGTCTCTCACTTTCTCCCAGCACACTCCCTGGAGATAAGAAGGGGCCTGGTCAAGTTGTTAACAGTGACAGTGTTGGGGGGGAGGCAGTCAGTGTGTGGGGAGGGTGATCCTGTGGGGAATGTGTGGAAGTGTGACCATGAGGGTGGGGGGGAGGGGGGCAATGTTTGTGGTGACAATGTGGATGGGCATTTTGGGAGCTTTGCAATGTGGATGGGCAGTGTGTGGGAGGGTGACAGTGGGGGGCGGGAGACGGGGGGACAGTGTTTGGGGAAGGTGATAAAGCGGATGGGCAGTGTAACAGTGTATGTGGAGGCAGTATTTGTGGAGTGGGTAGTATGTGTGGAGGAAGTGTTTCTGGACGGGTGGTAAAGACCAATGGTTAGGGAGGGAGCCAGTGTTTAGAGACGGCGACAGTGTGGTGGGTTTAGAGAGGGCGACAGGTTGGGTGACAGTGTGGTGGGGGGCAGTGCATAGGGAGGGTGACAGTGTGCCGGGGGGCAGTGCATAGGGAGGGTGACAGTGTGCCGGGGGGCAGTGTATAGGGAGGGGGACAGTGTGGTGGGTGGCAGTGTATAGGGAGGGGGACAGTGTGGTGAGGGGGACAGTGTGGTGAGGGGCAGGGTATAGAAAGGGTGACAGTGTGGTGGGGGAAGTGTATAGAAAGGATGACAGTGTGGTGGGGGCAGTGTTTAGTGAGGGTGACAGGGTTTATGGAAGGTGACATTGTGGTGGGGGGCAATGCATAGGGAGGGTGACAGTGTGGTGGGGTAGTGTTTATAGAGGGTGACAGTGTGGTGGGGGCAATGTTTATAGAGGGTGACAGTCTTGTGGGGGGGCAGTGTATAAGGAGGGTGACAGTGTGGTGCGGGGGCAGTGTATAAGGAGGGTGACAGAGTGGTGGAAGCAATGTTTATAGAGGGTGACAGTGTGGTGGAAGCAATGTTTATAGAGGGTGACAGTGTATAGGGAGGGTGACAGTGTGGTGGAAGCAATGTTTATAGAGGGTGACAGTGTGGTGGGTGGCAGTGCATAGAGAGGGTGACAGTGTGGTGGGGCAGTGTTAAGAGCGGGTGACAGTGTGGTGGTGGGCAGTGTTTAGGAAGGGTTACAGTGTGGTGGGGGTAGTGTTTAGTGAGGTTACAAGGTGGTGGGGGGGGCAATATTAAGAGAGGGTGACAGTGTGGTGGGGGCATTGTATAGGGAGGGGAACAGTGTGGTGGTGGGCAGTGTCTAGAGAGGCTGACAGTGTGGTGGGGGCAGTGTTAAGAGCGGGTGACAGTGTGGTGGTGGGCAGTGTTAAGAGCGGGTGACAGTGTGGTGGTGGGCAGTGTTAAGAGAGTGTAACAGTGTGGTGGTGGTGGTGGTCAGTGTTTAGGAAGGGTGACAGTGTGGTGGGGGTAGTGTTTAGTGAGGGTTACAGGGTGGTGGGGGACAATATTTAGAGAGGGTGACAGTGTAGTAGGGGGCATTGTATAGGGAGGGTGACAGTGTGGTGGGGGACAGTGTATAGGGAGGGTGACAGTGTGGTGGGTGACAGTGTATAGGGAGGGTGACTGTGGTGGGTGGCAGTGTATAGGGAGGGGGACAGTGTGGTGGGTGGCTGTGTATTGAGGGGGACAGTGTGGTGAGGGTAGTGTTTAGTGAGGGTGACAGTGTGGTGGGGGCAATGTTTATAGAGGGTGACAGTGTGGTGGGGGGCAGTGTATAAGGAGGGTGACAGTGTGGTGGGGGGGCAGTGTATAAGGAGGGTGACAGTGTGGTGGGGGGCAGTGTTAAGAGCGTGTAACAGTGTGGTGGTGGTGGTCAGTGTTTAGGAAGGGTGACAGTGTGGTGGGGGGTAGTGTTTAGTGAGGGTTACACGGTGGTGGGGGACAATATTTAGAGAGGGTGACAGTGTAGTAGGGGGCATTGTATAGGGAGGGTGACAGTGTGGTGGGGGACAGTGTATAGGGAGGGTGACAGTGTGATGAGGGTTACTGTGTAGTATGTGTGGAGGAAGTTTCTGGACGGGTGGTAAAGGCCAATGGTTAGGGAGGGTGATAGCGTGGTGGGAGCCAGTGTTTAGAGATGGCGACAGTGTGGTGGGTTTAGAGAGGGCGACAGGTTGGGTGACAGTGTGGTGGGGGGCAGTGTATAGGGAGGGTGACAGTGTGGTGGGGGGCAGTGTATAGGGAGGGTGACAGTGTGGTGGGGGGCAGTGTATAGGGAGGGTGACAGTGTGGGTGGTAGTGTTTAGTGAGGGTGACATTGCGGTGGGAGGCATTGTTTAGGGAGGGTGACAGCGTGATGGGGGCAGTGCATAGGGAGGGTGACAGTGTGGTGGGTGGCAGTGTATAGGGAGGGTGACAGTGTGGGTGGTAGTGTTTAGTGAGGGTGACAATGTGGTGGGAGGCATGGTTTAGGGAGGGTGACAGCGTGATTGTGGGCAGTGCATAGGGAGGGTGACAGTGTGGTGGGTGTCAGTGTATAGGGAGGGTGACAGTGTGGTGGGTGGCAGTGTATAGGGAGGGTGACTGTGGTGGGTGGCAGTGTATAGGGAGGGGGACAGTGTGGTGGGTGCCAGTGTATAGGGAGGGGGACAGTGTGGTGAGGGGCAGGGTATAGAAAGGGTGACAGTGTGGTGGGGGAAGTGTATAGAAAGGATGACAGTGTGGTGGGGGCAGTGTTTAGTGAGGGTGACAGGGTTTAGGGAAGGTGACATTGTGGTGGGGGGGCAATGCATAGGGAGGGTGACAGTGTGGTGGGGTAGTGTTTATAGAGGGTGACAGTGTGGTGGGGGCAATGTTTATAGAGGGTGACAGTGTGGTGGGGGGGCAGTGTATAAGGAGGGTGACAGTGTGGTGGGGGGGCAGTGTATAAGGAGGGTGACAGTGTGGTGGAAGCAATGTTTACAGTGGTGGAAACTACTATGTTTACATGTGAAGAGTTAAAACCTGAGGGACCTGGCACCCAGACCACTTCATTGAGCTGAAGTGGTCTGGGTGATTATAGTGTCCCTTTAACAAGACCGCTGCACCCAGACTGCTTCATGGAGATGAAGTGGCCCTTTAAAGCTGAAAGGATTTTTAACTAAGAATATTTAAACATTATCTCTGGTATTGTTCATTTTTCACTGCATTTTGATTCCACCTGACGGAGAAAGAGCAAGACATAACTTGCACTGATTGACTGGCAAGCTAGTTTTTGCTGCAGTATATATGTAGCTTGGGTCGAAGGGTCAGGGCAGCTTTAATGATTAAATCTATAATCTTATTTTGACCAAGTCTCATTTCAAGGTTGTAGGGAGATATAGCCCACACACTCAGCTTATTTATCTTGAAGTTGGAAAGGGAAACAATTAAAAAGTGACCAGATATCTAGAAGTCATTGGTCACAAGCCCTACAAACTTGAAGATGCACTTATGTGCTGTAAAATACAAACTCTGACAAGGTTCAGACTGCCTGGTCAGGACATAGTTGTGTAAATGTTGCATTGATTCACTATTTTTGTATGCTGTAATTAAATTAACTTGTAACATGGAAATGTATCAGCTCACAAGTCATTAAAAAATGTTTTCAGACATTTAACTCAAATTTAACTTGGAGTTTTAACTCAGACAAGCTTCAGACTGCCTGGTCAGGACATAGGTGTGTATAGTTGGAATTAATTCACTATGTTTGTATACTGGCATGTGATTAACTTGGAAATGTATTTGCTCACAAGTAATATACGGTAATAATTTGTTTTTGGAGCACATAGTGTGTGTTTGTGCTGACTGGATGAGTGTATGGATGTCTCCTTCCTACTTACCTTCCTGCAGGGACGGAGTAGTACGTTCCTTGGTGGGGCAGGGATGCATTATTACCACAGTAATTGCTCTTTACAGTCCTGGCGTTCAGTGATGAGTCAGAGTGTGGTTTGTGGAACCCTGCAGTTGCAGTAATTAGTGAGCGCTGGGATCAAAAAGTTGATTAAAGTGATCTGCATGTGCAAGAGGTCCACACCACATATTCCCAGCTGGTGATTTGCAAGGGGCATGTAGGGCAAATTACACGTGGCAAGACTAAAGGGATAAAGCATGTAAAAAAACAAAACAAAAAAAGAACCTGCCTGCCTAGGACCTGGAACTATATATGTCCTAGGCATAAGGCGATAGGAATTGCACACCTCTGAGTTATATGAAAAATAAACCTGAACACTCCAAAATCCAGGTTTTAAGGCTTTCAACATTAAACTCCTATCTCAAATGCAAAATATAGGGATTGGAGGGACCTAGTGACATAATGAAAGAAGCCTTGATCCTGTAGGAAAAGGGATACAATCCATAGGTAGGGTGAGATCTATGTGTGGATAGGAAATAGGGGTCTACTGACTAAACGCCGAGCAGCAGTCAAATGTTTGGCTGTCACAGTTCAGCTGTTTTAGCCCATTCGGTCAATCACAAAAGACATATTAGGTTACTTCAACTGCAGTTGCCATTTCATTCGGTTGCAGCTTGGTGGTCTGTTGAAATCAGCTAAATTTCCTGATTAAATTACAATTTCTCTGCAATTTTGTTGCAAAGGAACTTCAGTTGAGTAACTTTGCAATGAATCTTAGTGAATACACACACACACACACACATATTATATATATCTTGTGCATTGTATAAATTGGCCCCAGCAACACCCCATTTCTGCATGTTCAGGTGAGTGCAGCCGCCTGGTTTCATACGTATATATTCATGACCACTCCACATATGAAATAGTTGAGAAACAACATAAACGGACAATTGTACAATTGCAGGAAATATATATCATATCCCATATCTTACCAGCTTTTCAGCTTCTAACAATCCTTTCAGGAAGTCCACTTTTCTGGAATATTCTATTAACAGTTCTGGAGCAGGCTTACTGTTGGTGAAAAATTTGCAAAGAAGACAATTACCATTTTAAGCCAAAATATAATGAAGACTCTTCTCCCCAGGCCCGACATTGGTTACCTGCAATAGATTAACAACCCCTTAAGGACCAAACTTCTGGAATAAAAGGGAATCATGACACGTCACACGTCACGTGTCCTTAAGGGGTTAAGCAAACTCTTCAGTAAACATAAAACCATAGGATCACATGGAGATTTATTTATCAGTTTTATTGTACTAAGACTGGACATGTGGGCACTCTCCTCCAGAGGGTTGGGATCAAAGACTTGGCATTGCATAGAAGACAGAATAATAAGGATTTCTTGTATTTCAAAATAGAAGCATTGGTGTGAAGAATCCTTGTGGTCCATTAGGGTGGACGAGTACCAAGCACCATGATTGAATGATGTACTTGCAAAACAGATGCAACACATAGGATCACATAAACAAAAAGGCTAGGTATTGCATGTAATTTAAATTGAGTGCTAGCAGTGTGCATAACAAGCTGAGCATATTTGAAGGAGCTAGACGTAATTATTTAACATACTTTTGAAACTACACGTTTCGGGGAGTTTATCAAATCATGGTTACCCAATTCTACAAAAGTTCTCCTAATCTTAATGGTTTGAGCTACTAAATATTTTTGAATGTTACATACTATGGTGCTATATTATATTATATTATTATTTTATTTTTAAAGTGACCTGCGCACAATTTCAAATTCCTATGAACATTTAATTAAAGGAACACATGTATTCCTGACCCACTAGTGTTAAAACCATCATATACCTCGCCCTGGCCTCCCTAAATATAATAAAATCCTACTTGTATTCATGTCTGCAGCTGCTGGCTCTGCCCCTGATCTGCCTGCTGGCTGACATTATTATGATGTTAATATTTATATAGCGCCAACAAATTCTGCAGCGCTTTACAGTGGGTGGACGAACAAACATGTAGTTGACATCTTTAGAAGTGATTCTGTGAACCAATCACAATGCTTTCACATAGGATTGGCGGAGACTGTCAAGGAGGCAGATCAGGGGCAGAGCCAGCACATGTCAAAAACAGCCCTGGTCAGTCAGCATCTCCTCATAGAGATGCATTAAATATGAGGAAAATTCAGTGTCTGCATGCAAAGGGAGGAGACACTGAATGGCAGTGCTGCACATGGTGCAGAACTGCACCAGGAAGCACATCTAGTTGCCATCTAATGAGTGACCGTGGAGTTATCACTGGGCTGTAATGTAAACACTGCATTTTCTCTAAAAAAAGGTTTCAGTGTTTACTGCAAGAGCCAGAAGGGAATGATTCTACTCACCAGAACAAATACAATAAGCTGTAGTTGTTCTGGTGACTATAGTGTAAATTTAACTGGAGTTTTTATTTTTGTTTTGCTTTTTAAGGATCACTGCAACGACCATTAAAATGTAGCCTAACCTGAAAGAGAAGGCAAACTTTTTGGGATCTATTTTTGAGCATGTTTATATTGTCACAACAGTACGTTTAGCTTGCTGTAATTTGTTCTGCTTCTTCTCTATGTCATTACACAGTTGTGTTTAAAGTAACATGCATTGGAAACAATGTTGTTACTATTCTGGTTAACAGAGATAATGTGTCTGAATGTATATATGTGTTTAGAACAGTAGTTCTTAACCCCTATAACTTAGTTTAAATTACATTTCAGTGGGTACCGAGATATCACATTCACATTATTTAACCAGGCAAAGATGAGTGACCTCAAATTCCTTTCTGCAGAAGTCACTGCTTCCTATGTATGACCTTTTCCAAATTGGGAAGAGATTCACATTATTTTTATGCCCCCTATTACAATGAAATAATGGGTCAAATAGTTAATCAGTTGAAGAATTGGTCCCAAAGCCAACATGTGCATAAATTGAATACATTTAAAAAACAAAACACAATGCACAGGCACACAAATTCAACTCAAGCAGGAAACATTTCTACTTCTACTACCCCCAAAAGGCCTACAAAAGATGCAACAATACTTACTATACCACATACTTATAGCAGCTCTCACAGAAATCAGTAGACACTGGAAAGATACAAAGCCACCCACAATCGCACAATGCATACACACAGTAGACACCAACTGCAAATGTGAACTTTCTTACCCCCCCCCCCCCCCGCCTACCCAACCCCATACCCCACTCATATCCGCCTGTTATTACCAAAACCCGCAAGAAGCCCAACAAATGGGCATAAGAAAACTGCACAGACCTTACCACTCCTTAGGCCAAGCCCGACCCACACAGCATCAATGACTAAAGACGAAGACCTCACACATATTGATCCCTCATCCAGACGTAACACAGCATGAGATTTACTTGGGGAATATATAATGTAAAATGTTTTTTTTTTTCTTAAGTTTGAACTGTGAATATATGTGGTACGAAACTACCTGTTTCCCCCCCTAACCACCCCTTCTTTTCTGTACCCCAATATATCTGAAAAAATGAATAAAAATTGTCAAATTCCAAAAAAAAACAAAAAAACGCAGAACAGCACAGAACATCAAGTATATACACTGATCAGCCATAACATTAAAACCACTGGCAGGTGAAGTGAATAACATTGATATTGTTACAATAGCACCTGTCAAGGGGCGGGACATAGACTGTGTGTTGGAAGCAGGAAAAATAGGCAACCAAAAAAGATCTAAGTGACTGACAAGGGCCAAACAGTGATAACTGGGTCCGTTGGGATTAGTATCAGAGCATCTCCAAACAGAAAGTCTTGTGGTATACAGTGATTAGTACCTACCAAAAGTGGTGCAAGGAAGAACAACAGGTAAACCAGCGTCAGGGTCATGGGTGTCAAAGGCTCATTTTGATGCACGTTGGGAGTGAAGGCTAGCCCGTCTGGGTCAATCACACAGCTCAAATTGCTAAAAATGTATAATGCTGGTCATGATAGAAAGGTGTCAAAACTAGGACCGACGCTTCTTATAGGTGGACTTAGGCAGTCGCCTAGGGCGCACCTGCCTGCGGGGCACCAGATTTGAGTGGCTCCCTCCTACCTGTCACTCGGTGTAAAGTGGCTACACAGAGTGGCACAGCGCTCCCTCCTACCGGTCACTCAGTGTAGCGTGGCTGGGTGGTGCGCACCACGGCACAAGAGCTTCGGTTTCAGATCACTAAGGGACAGGAGGGCAGTGGAGAGCATTAAAGGCCAGAAGGGGGGGGAAAGAGAGCACTAAAGGACAGGAAGGGAGAGCACTAAGGGACAGTAGGGGAGGAGAGATCACTAAGGGACAGGAGGGGATGGGAGAGCACTAAGGGACAGGATGGGAGAGGATAACACTAAGGGACTGGAGGAGGGAGATCTAAGGGACAGGAGGGGAGACCTCTAAGGGACATGGGGAGAAAAGGAGACCACTAAGGGACAGGGGAAGGAGAGGAAATGAGACCACTAAGGGACAGGGGAAGGAGAGGAAATGAGACCACTAAGGGACGAGGGGAGTGAAAGCGATTAATAAGCGATGGGGAGAGGGGAGTGTATAACACAGAGAGGCTGAGAAAGGGGTGAAAGAGAAGCATAAAGAGGCCTGTGGAAAAGAGACACACAAAGGAGCTGGGAAGAGTAAGGCACAAAGGGGCTTGGGGGAGTAAGACACACAAAGGGGCTTTAGAGGATGTAGGAGACATACAAAGAGGGGCTTGGATAAGAGACACACAAGGGGCTTGTAAGATATACACTAAAGGGGGGTGTAAGACACAAAAAAAATATATACTAACAAAATAAATAAAATAAAAATAAAGCGCTGCTCCCCCCCAACCTATCCCACAAACCCGCTCTTTCACACTACACACATGCACAATGCATCCTTGCACATACACAGAAACATACAATGCATCCCTACTCACACACAAACACCGAAACATCCTACACTCACACAGAAACACACAATGCATCCCTAATCACACACAGAAACACCAAAACATCCTACTCACACAGAAGCACACAATGCATTCATCACACACACACACACACACACACACAATGAATCCATTACACACACACACACACAATGAATCCATTACACACACACACACACACACAATGAATCCATTACACACACACACAATGCATCCCTTTCACACATACACAGAAGCACACAATGCATCCCTTACACACACACAATGCATCCCTTTCATGCAAAAACACACAATGCATCCCTTATGCACACACGCGCACACACACACAGAAACACAATGCATCTCTTACACACACTCAACGCATTACATTACATACACAGAAAAACACCTTGCATCTCTTACACATACAAACACAAAGTCACACAATGCATCCCTTACACACACCCAGAAACAAAAAATGCATCCCTTACACACAAACACACACTGCATCCCTTATACACACACACACACATTACACAAACTGGTACCCCTATACACTACATTCCATAAGAACACACAAACACATAAAATCCTCTACAATAACACCTAACACATCCTCCACACACATACACTCCACTCCACTCCACTCCCTTTGAGCGAACTTATGGGTGGGCCATGTTGGTGGACTTATGGACGGGCCTTATAGGCATACTCACGGTCAGGCCCTGGGGACCCAGACCTTGAGCTGTGGAAGGGGCCCCCAAAAAATGGAGCTGCTTCCTGTTTGTTGATTTTTGTGAGCACTGTTCCAGAGAGCCTGTTCTACAACAGATCAGTGGTGCCAGACTGCACCCTGAGCCCTTCATCATCCTCTTGTCCTCTTCTGGTGGTAAGTAGGCAATCCTGTATATTATTAGTGGTACTAATCTCTAATTTACCTCACATTAAAGGGACACTATAGTCACCAGAACCACTACAGCTTAATGTAGTGGTTCAGCTTAATGTAGTGGTTCTGGTGTCTATAGCCTGTCCCTGCAGGCTTTTTAATGTTAACACACTGCCTTTTCAGAGAAAAGACACCGTGTGCAGCACTGGCATTGGCTCATATGGCAGATCATATGGGTGGGGCATTGTAATGTCACATGGTGGATGGCAAATTTTTGTTTGCCTAGGGCGGCAAAAATCCATGCACCGGCGCTGGTCAGAAGACACAGTGCACTGCAGTTTGTTGCATACGGGACTGCATAACTGCAGACCAGTCAGAGTGCCCATGATGACCCTGATCCACCACCCATCCCCTTCAATGGGGACATGAATGCCAGACCTGGCTCATTGATCAACCTAGGAAGGTTGCCTGGTCTAATGAACCACATTTTATTTAAGGTAGATGGCAAGGCGTGCGCACTAATGGAGGAAGGCAGGCCCGGCAGAGGCAGTGTTAAACTCTGGAGAATGTACTGCTGGGAAACCGTCGGTCTTGGCATGAACGTGGATGTGTCTTTGACATGTAGCACATATCAAGAGATTGTAGCAGACCACATACACCTCTTCATGGATAATGCTGTTCCCTGATGGCAGTTGCCTCTTTCAGCAGTGTAATCCACCCAGACACACTGCAAAAATTGCAGGAATGGTTTGAGGAATATGACAAAGAATAAAGGTGTTGGCTTGTCCTCCAAATCTCAATCAGATAAAGAAACATAGAATGTGACGGCAGATAAGAACCATTCGGCCCATCTAGTCTGCACAATTTTCTAAATACTTTAATTAGTCCCTGGCCTTATCTTATAGTTAGGAGAGCCTTATGCCTATCCCACGCATGCTTAAACTCCTTTACTGTGTTAACCTCTACCACTTCAGCTGGAAGGCTATTCCATGCATCCACTACCCTCTCAGTAAAGTAATACTTCCTGATATTTTTAAACCTTTGCCTCTCTAATTTAAGACTATGTCCTCTTGTTGTGGTATTTTTTTTCTTTTAAATATTTCTTCTTTTAAATAATGTTATGTTGGTCTCTAACAAGGTTTCCTTTATAGTACGTATGCCCTTAGTGCTTTAGATAAAATCTTTAGGGATTCACTTCACTCATATTGACCTGGAAGCCAAGACAAATTAGTTAATTATTTTGACTCTACTTTACAATGACAATGTTTGGAGAACACACTATCCAGATCCATGTGCTTATTCCTTTCTTTCTGCTTATTAAAGCACTTCAGCCATGGACTAGTTTTTTTTTTTTTGTTTTTTTTTTATACAGCATTCAACTAGGTAGCATTGGTTGCACTTACTATGCAGAAGTATGGGCATTTAAGAAATCTAGTATTTTGCAAAACGTTTTAGTCTAAAAAGTAAGGGTTAAAAGGCCCACCTTTGAGCAAAAAGGTATTTTTGGCTGAAAACATAAAATAACTTTAAAGGATCTGATTGTGATGGATGTTGACAAATCTTTTGTTTGATATGGGAAGGCATTTCATGAATGGAAATTGAAAGCCAAGGTTAGCACTCAGCCATGTTTCTACAGACCACTTTAATATCCATTTTTTCCTTTCCATTTCACAGCTGTTTATAATCACTCTTTCTTCAGGTCTTCATATGGACTGGTTTTAAACATTTTTGGGAAATGTTGGGACCTTCGAAAACCCTTGCATTATCAGGTCCTGTACTTCTGGATTCTCCTGTTAAGGTGGATGAAATAGAGCTGATACTGACACAAATTAGCCCATAAAACCCTGAGCTCTTGCATGTTTTCCAATGAGCATTCTAAAAAGTTTAAGGACACTTTGATCCTTCATCTTCACACCCCATTCACTTACATCATGGAAAGCTGGATACTGATTTTCTAGGTCTAGTGCATGTTCCCAAAAAGGCAAAAAATGATTACTGTCTCAGAATTATCTCCCTATTGATTCTGATCAGAAAATGTGCATTACTGGCAAATACAGAAGGTAAAAGGAGAAAAGATGCGCCAAAGACAAAAGTAGGTATTGAAAAGTATATCTTAGAAAAGAGTCCAATATTGATGTCAAATTCAAAACACAAATAATACCAAAGAGAGTCCTAGAGCAGGTCTTGCCAGGGGGGATAGCTAACAGTCTTATGGGGAGAATGTTCTCTGTAGAAGTCGGATGAAAGCAACTTGAGGGATCCGTATGGGGAAACCGAAAATGGTGATACTAAGTCAAATACAAAAGTGGTCTAAAGGTAACAGGGTCTAATGTAGTCCTTCCATTTAATAGAGCTATAAACCAGCTCTAGTATGAATGGCATACAGCAATACAATCCCCACTTATAGGATACGTGATGAGATGTAAATATACAGACGTTCGTAGACCATAAATGGGTAAAAAGAGGAGACAACTAGTAGTGCTCACAGCATAAAAATATATAATAGGAGTATAATTTTCAAATTGTGTACTCACATTTAATTAAGCAGGTGGACTGCTCAATGAATCAGGCGTGAGTGGTATAATTCCCACCTAGGATTTCTTTGGGGTAATACTCAACTGGAATAATAAAATCCGGATTCCAAGCAGCGGCAGTTAAAAAATAAAATAGTAGCAAACAGTGATAAAGTAAGATGGCACAATCAGTGTAGTAAAGAGTAGCCAAAGTACCTTTATTAAACATAATATTAAAACATCCACAACGCGTTTCACCTATGGAGGTTTTCTCAAGTGGAGGTAAAAAAAAAGACATGCTTGGTAAGGTAGAGTTTATATAGGGAACTGGTAAATAAACAATGTCAAATTTGGCGCCGAAAAGCGGTATGTTAGTTTAAAACTAGATTGAAAGTGGTCATGTGATCGGCAGGCATTTTTGACTCGGAACTTAACGCTGTGCAGTATGGGATATGTAGTTAGAGTAAAGGGGGCGTGGCTTCACGAGCATCGGGATCAGCTGTTAACAATGATAATACATTGCAAATGAAGAGAGACACAGGGGGCATGGTTAGTGGCCGCAAGCCAAGTGAATTAAGAATAGGAGGAAGCAGATCAAGCTGCTTTGTAGGGAGTGGTTAGTGAGAAAAGGGGCATGGATAATGGCTGTGGGCCGGTGGGAAATGTATTAGTACAGCTTATCGAACTGTAAGATAATGGGGAAGTTTATATTGAAAAGGGGGCGTGGTAGTTTTCTAAAAGGCTAATATGAAGAGAAAATAGTCACAGATTCTGGATTATTATAAGAAAAAGAAAAGAAAAACACAAATTAATTTAATATTAAATAATCTTTCCATGGTGCCCCCAATAATATTATACTAGTGAGAGAATGAGGCTTAGGTTATTACCTTCTTATTGGGAGGGGAAAGTGCATGAGTGATGCACTGGCAGATCGGGGGGGGGGGGGGGGGGGGGCTGCCTGTCACATGGGGGCAAAAAGCATATAGAGGACTAATATATGAGCATATTTATTTTACCCCTTGTAGTTTCTTCAGCTTACAGCAGCACTTCACAGCTGCCGGAGAAACTACAAAGGAGGTAAAATAAATATTTCTATATAGTAATACCATTGGTGGTGATCCCCAGCCCAAGAAGGAGAAAACTCACTTTCATATTCTCCTTCTCGGCGACGTAACGGCAGAGCTATGGTGGTGATGTCATAGCCCCACCTATACTCTTTTGATTGGCCCAGTAGACCTCCTCCAAGTAAGGGAGGCAATGGGGACCATTAGAGGACCTCGTGAGTAACAGTGCTCAGTGGGTGCACATCTCAAACCCACCATCCAGCTCCAGCCTAGTGCCACTGCCTGTTCTCACAAGCCTGCTGGCATGCATTAGTAGCCACCAGCCTGCACACTACACAGGCCTTCATTACTGTCACCATGTGGCCAGTCATGTCAGGAACTGGCTGACCAGCTCTGCCCAGTTGCTGTCCAGTGACTGCAGCCACCAACCCAGGGGCCAGCTGGTCATTGCCCACCCAAGCCAAGTTGGTGCCTGTCTAACTAGTTGATGCCCACCCAGATAGTTGTCACCTGCCAATACCAGGGACCAGCCACCCATAATTCAGCTAGCCTTCTGGTCTGCACGCAAACCAGACAGCTGGCATAAGAAAAGCAATTCAGTGCCCGCCAAGACCAGGGGATAGCCACTTACCCAGTGTAAAACACTGACCAGTGGCAACTCAGGCCAGCCATCTGGCATTTAACCGCCATGCTGTGCCCCCCAAGGCCAGGGGATAGCCATCCAGTCCCTGTCAAGACACATTGGCGGATCCAGGGAGGAGGGGAGCAACGGGGCAATTGCCCTCCTGAGGCTCTCCCCTGCTGGCTAATGCAGGGCTGACAGTCAGGCAAAGTCCTCTGTTTGGGACATTCATAGAGGAGAAATTACTTGAATGCTGGCATTGCCTTCTGGAGAACGTTTGAAACAACACCCGAACTGAGAGCTATAATCACTCAGCCGTTAGAATTTCGGGAGGAACCAGAAGCGAACAGGGTCACCATTTGAAAAGCTAGGAATCCCCGTGAGTATCTACTTGAAGCGTGTTCTGCTGCCGGCCGGTCTCCGTACACCGCGGTCTTTTTTGAAGGCACCGACCGTGGTGCAACGTGTTCCCTGTTGGAGTGCCTTCTCCACTCACCGCGGTCTTTTGAGAAGATACCGACCGCGGTCCAGCACTACACACCTCACACGTCGGACTTCGTCCTACTCCCGAGTATTCCTCTGGTTTATACCTCGGTGGGGGCCCCCACCGAGGTAAGGTACTTTTATTGAGTTTTCTCATTTATATTTTGTTTCATTTTTATATCATTGTGTGTCTTTTATATATCTAGATAGCTATATTATATTATACATCATATATTATATTAATCTTATCCATTATAGATCTATCTAGCTATCTTTTTATTTATCATTTAATAATAAATACATTTATATTTGTATAAATTTTGGTTATCTTTACAGTTTATTTAGGAGCGCACATGCATTCTATATCGTGAGCTTACACTCAAATTTAGTCGCTTGTATATGTATGTTGCTGCCCATTTTATTTATTTTTTGATATTAACTACACCGTGTTCTTTGATCTGTTATTTTTCTAAATGCAAGCAACAGCTGTTGTGGCATTGCCTGCCTATCTGTATTGTTCATGCACAATAAAATAAAGAATATAAAAAAAAAAAACTATTAAATGAGAATTTAAAAATATATATTCATATTAATGTTTTAAAACGTTAAAAAGGTCAAAGTCTACATTTAAACCTTCTGGGGTCCGGGTTTTTAAAAGAAAGACCCAATGCATTTCTTCCTATCTCCACCTCTCTTTGCATTTTTGAATTCCTATACATTTTAAATATTTGGGATTTTTGTCATGCTTTAAAAAGTGTTTAGCTGCAGAGTGGTTTGGATATCCTCTTATAATATTGCGACAGCGCTCTGCCAATCTAGTTTTTAGGAATGTCAAAATCATGCCTACGTACATTGGCGGAACTACCGCTATGCTTATAGAAAAAATGTTTATAGAAAAAAGGGTTAAACCTAGCTGGACCTGGCACCCAGACCACTTCATTAAGCTGAAGTGGTCTGGGTGCCTATAGTGGTCCTTCAAGTCCGGTCCCATAAAAGTATTTGAAAAATTGGTATTTAATGATCTGAACAAAATGTAAAAACATAAATGCCAACACCACAATCTATAAACTGCTATGTTTATAATAGGGTTAATCCAGCCTCTAGTGGCTGTCTCATTGACAGCCGCTAGAGGCGCTTCCGCGCTTCTCACTGTGATTTTCACAGTGAGAAGACGCCAGCGTCCATAGGAAAGCATTGTGAATGCTTTCCTATGGACTGGTTGAATGAGCGCGCGGCTCATGCCGTGCATGCGCAAACAGCCGAGGAGGAGAGGAGGAGGAGGAGGAGAGTCCCCTGCCCGGCGCTGGAAAAATAGGTAAATTTAACCCCTTCTACCCCCTAGAGCAGGGATAGGCAACCTTCGGCTCTCCAGATGTTGTGGACTACATCCCCCATAATGCTCTTACACACATAATGCTGGCAAAGCATCATGGGAGGTGTAGTCCAAAACATCTGGAGAGCCGAAGGTTGCCTATCCCTTCCCTAGAGCATGTTTTCCTGGCACTATAGTGGTCCTTTAAAACTCGAAGGGTGAAAATTTTAGTTTTTCTTTAAATTGGTTCTTATTATTGTAGGTTGGGTTGGGGTGGTGAAGAGAGTATTTGGGGAAGTGTCAGTTTGAGAAGGGTCTATTGCAGCGGACTAGTTTATAAAAATTATAACTAATTTACATTAAAACCTTTTTAATGTAGCCATCCTGACAAATTTGTTGATATCTAAAAATGCTTGAAATGGGTTAAAAGGATTTGTGGAGGCAAATTTAAGACATTTGCTCAAAACTGAAATCTGTGTGGAGGTTAACTTTTTCTGATGAATTAAAAATACCATGTTCTTTTTATTTTATATGGGTTAGTACCTCTCTAACCTCTCTCTTTTGAAGTTTCCTTCCACCTCTCCCTCCTCTAAACTCCCTCCTCTTTTTTGCTCTTGGTGGGTACTGGCAAATAGACTTTATCTACTTCTTTTTAGAATCACCAAAACAATTGTTTATTTCCAAAATGCTGTAATTCCATATTACACTTTGGAGAATGCTTATATTTTGTATATGCTCTTCTGTATTTGTCTATGCAAAATTAAGAATATAAAAAACAAAACAAAACAAAAAAACACAACAAAAACAAAAACACACAAAAGGATTCTGTTAATTCCGGTCACCATAACTTCACACACATGTATGCACAATTCTTTTACACATAGCAGAGATTAATCATTGTAGCAGACAGTTTTCCTGTACACATTTATAGAGCACCGTCTATTCTCCATCTACCGGTAAAAGGCAATAAAATAAAAATAAAAGGTTTGGCATCAACCCAAAGGGCTTCCGGTTTATGACTGGTGGCAGAGACTCTGTCGTACACAGCCTCTTAGTAACTGCTTGTTCCTAGCCTTTTACCATGAGAATATAAAAAGTGAAGGAAATCCTGTCCTAAAAACAGTCTTTGCCAGAACATTAATTAACCAAACACAGTTTCCTTAATGCTTTTGTGCTAGGTCAATCTTTTTCTTTGAAATAAAGTTTATATCTTGCAAGTATTCTACGGTTTAAATTCTTATTACTGTTGCCAGGGACGGATAGATAGACAATAGCACAATGTGCAAATAAACATTATCTACTGTAGAAACAAAAAAAATAAGTGTTAATCTATTTGCAATTTTGTTGTTACAAAAGTTGGTGTTTAGAAACACTTGTTTTAAAAGTACCCGTCTGTCGTCTTCTTTGCTTCGAGTTTAATACAAGGGTGTCTACAATGCTCTTGTGGTACGTATTTGGGGACAGTTCCACGGTGCCCCCAAAAGAAAGACACCAGGGGCGGGCCTGGCTGACAAGCAGGCAGGATGCAGGCTGAGGGTACTCCTCAACTTGCTTTTGATTTTAACAAATAAATCAAGAAATCCTGTACTTATTGAAATTATACCTGCTGCATAAGCTACTTCAGACTCCTGAGCACATCTTGGACTGACACTCTCGGCTCTGTCTTACTGGGTCCTCAAGATACCTGCGGCCTGCTCCAGGGCGAGGGACATGGCCGATCTCTCGCCTTATAATCAACTTAACTGCTGCCTGGGTTATCTTTTCCCCCCTTTGGGCCAGTGGGGGTTATCCCAGTCCCCACTGGGTCAGTACTGTACTGACTTACCCATACCAGTTGCATGCCTTGATGAATCGGGCCTAGTGCAAGATGTCTGCCACGCACCTGCAAAACACGCAGAGTTGGGCACCAAAAATAATCAACCCTTCTGGTGTGCCTCTCAGTGTCAGAGAAACTCTAGGCAATCTTTGACTTATTCTGGATGAAGTTGGAGAGAACCTGCATCTAAGTCTGCTGTGGGAGCTCGGAGAGGAGGTCCCAACTGGGCATAGCTACCATTATACTCACCACTACTGTTACAGTTTGCCCTCCAGGCTGGGGGCCATTTGGGGTTTGACCCCGGTACGCCACCCACATCTGCGAAGGACTGCTCAGCACCTACGAAAGCAGAGACAGAGACCCTTCCGCAGACCCCCATCGGGAAAGGACTTGGCCTCGGAGAGACACCAAGTCCGTGGAATTGTGGTGCCTGGGGCTGGAGGGGTGCCTCACAGGGTCTTCGCTGCACAGCCTCCTTAGGACTGAGTTTGGATACACACATTAAGCCCAGTGTAGGAATTGGCTGACTCTAATGCTTCTCCATGGGAGCTGACATACCTACCAGATGTGGAGTTATATTTTTTACAGCAGCTGTAATTCTTTATTTCGTATTATAGCTTCATAATTTTACTTTCTTCCTATATAAAGGTCTTATTGGTGCATCTGGCCTCGGCGGTACAAGCTACTGATTACACAGCCTGTTTAGTAGAAGTTTAATATCCATTACTATAGTCACTTTTTTTTTAATTTTATTAATTTTCAAGTCTGAACATTAGCTTATACATCTGAACAATAGCTATTTGCATTGACATACATGGATGAGGTTACAATGTCCTCACTGACAGGGGTCGTGAGATGGGTTGCAAACATTAGAATGGCATAGTTGTCTTATGATAATACCATCGTAACCAAAAACAAAACAAATTATTGTTGTCTAGACCTTTAGCGAAATCATTACTTTCAGGTGTCGACAATACCCCACTAAGGGGGAAAAAAATTCCAGGACTAACACTGGCGTCCCCTGAGTAGTTAAAAACTCCAACAAGGAGTGTAACAGTAGAGTATTAATCGAGGTACAGTGTCTGTTCTGAGGAAGGCATCCATATTCCCCTCCCAGTCCAGCCAATGGGAGATAGGCCATAGAGCGTGAGGTCTGGCAAGGCTTGTGATGTGTGACCGGGGTACGTTGAGTGTGGGAAGGCTAGGGGGCCCTGGAGTTATTGTTCATGAATTGCACCCAAGACTCCAAGTAGTTAGGTAGAAGTGATATTAAAGAAATAGGGCTGCAGTGATCTCCTCCAGCAGTCTGAGGGATTCAACTTTCTGGACCGACTCCCTAGGGGAGGGGGGGTTGGCGTTTTTCCATTTAGCTGGTATCAGGAGATTCGCTGCTGTTAATAGGGCATACCAGGAACAGCAGGGTCATAGGTGTGTGTGGAACGCTTACCCCCGTCGCCACTTTGATCATGTCCACTACTTTGTTCCAGAATGTCTGGATTTCTGTGCATTGTTACCATATATGGGCTGTGGTACCATTGGGTTGGTGACATCTCCAGCCTTTGTCTACCGTGTTGGGAAATATGTTGTCTAATTTGGTCGGGGGGGTAATGCCAGCTAGAGATTCACTTGTAATTACTCTCCTGAATAGCAGTGCAGATTGAGGACTTGTGAGTGGCGAGAAACAGGTTTTCCCAGTCGTTGTCAGGGAGGGAAATATTGAGTTCTTGCAGCCAGTGTTGTGTGAAATGTGGTAGTATATGCTTGTGCTTGTCCTGCAGCAGTTTGTACATCACAGAGTTGTTTGCGTATCAGCATAAGTGTTTCGCAATAAGTTTCAAATGTTGTAAAAGCTTGTCCTCCAGCTAAGAGCCTATCAGTGGTGCGGATGAAGTGTGAGCGTTGGTGAAGGTGGTAAGATTGTAGGGCAGAGGGAGGATCAGAGGAGGTCAGTGTGGCTAGGGGTTTGATGTGGGTCTCATCTAAGACCGATGTCAGTCTAAGACAATGTGACGTGGGAAGTTTGGGGACAAAGTCATAGGTATGGTTTTGTAGTCCCGGTAGAAACAGGGTGTTGCTAGTCAGAGGGTACAGGGTGGAGAGGTTAGTCGAGAGACAAGCCGAATCCCTTATGTGCTTCCATATGCGGGGGAAGTGGGGGCAAGAAACATGGCTAGCCCCTAGAAAGGTAAACCCAGAGAGGTGCCATGGGATCGTGTAGAACAGGGCTCGGAAGAAATAGCTTTCCAGCAGCACCCATTGTGTTCGGGTTAGTCGATTCATAGACTCTTGTGAGCGTGATTGCAAGGTAATATTGGTACATATTAGGCAGGCTGAGTCCTCCACAAGATTTGGCCCTCGTTAGAATATCATACGAAATTCTTGGGTGTTTGTCAGTCCATTCAAATTTGGTGAAAACCTGCTTGAGTTGGGAGAAAAAGGGTTTGGTTATGTGTATGGGTAGGGTTTGGAATAGGTAGAGGAGCTTTGGGAAAACGGTCGTTTTTAGAATGCTTATCCTCCCTAGCCATTTAAATTGTGGTTAGGTCTATAGAGATCATTTGGAGTAGTGGGGTGAAGTTTAAGTTAAATACAATGCTCAAAAAAATAAAGGGAACACAAAAATAACATCCTAGATCTGAATGAATTAAATATTCTTCTTAAATACTTTGTTCTTTACATAGTTGAATGTGCTGACATCAAAATCACACAAAAACAAAAAAATGGAAATCAAATTTTTCAACCCATGGAGGTCTGGAATTGGAGTCACACTTAAAATTAAAGTGGAAAAACACACTACAGGTGGATCCAACTTTGATGTAATGTCATTAAAACAAGTCAAAATGAGGCTCAGTAGTGTGTGTGGCCTCCACGTGCCTGTATGACCTCCCTACAATGCCTGTGTATGCTCCTGATGAGGTGGCGGATGGTCTCCTGAGGGATCTCCTCCCAGACCTGGACTAAAGCATCTGCCAACTCCTGCACAGTCTGTGGTGCAATGGGACATTGGTGGATGGAGCAAGACATGATGTCCCATATGTGCTCAATTGGATTCAGGTCTGGGAAACGGATGGGCCAGTCCATAGCATCAATGCCTTCATCTTGCAGGAACTGCTGACACACTCCAGCCACATGAGGTCTAGCATTGTCTTGCATTAGGACCCAGGGCCAACCGCACCAGCATGTAATTGAGTTAAAAGCTTAATAATTAACTAAGCTTCTCCTCTCACTTCCATTAAAATAGGGCAGTCTCTTATACATGTTACTCTTAATTGCATCTGTGATATGTTTGCGCTACAATTACTCATTTTCCCCCCCATTCTGTATTATGCTCTTACTGCTGCAAAAAACAAAGATTAACTACAAAAAAACAAACAAAAAAAAACAAACCACAAAGTCAGGATGGCATGACAGAACCCTAAAACCATGACTGTTACGCTATATTTTGAATGTCACCATCTCTTTTAAACCTTCGCCAACAACTTTGCTCCATTTCCCAATCTTTCCATATCAATGCTTGCATTATCCATTTTGTGTTCTGATTTCCTGACCTTTTATCCTTCACCTAGTTTCCCCCTTCCTTGACCATCACACCAAATTTGTTTGTCATATTCTGATATTAAAGTGAAGCTCTTGTGCTGCTATCTCTGGATTAGACTGAATTTTTGAAAGGTTGTACACTTACATGCCCCTGGGATCTTTTTTGGCTCCTACCAGAACAACTTGTCAACTTATCAGGATTAGACAATGATTAAACAAATCTCTGGAATCTCCAAGCTTGTCATAATGAGATCCTAAATTCTGTAATGGATTATCCTAAATCTCCTTTTACTCAGAATGCTTAAGGAAACACTGTAGGCAGACAGAAAATGGACTAACGGCAACTCTCCTTTAGCATTACAATAATAATGGCGAATGGTTTAATGCTGAATGGAAGAACTGGACTGTTTTTATTTAAAGGGTTACGTCAGTCAAATATACAGTGTTTTAATCCCTTAGTGACCAGTCTGGTTTGTGTTTAGCTGTAATTTTCTTACCATTAAGAACCAGGGCTCTTTTTACATTTCCATGTTGTTTGTGTTTAGCTGTAATTTTCCTCTTACTCATTTACTGTACCCACACATATTTACATTTTTTCTCGCCATTAAATGGTCTTTCTAAAGATATTATTTTCATCATATCATATAATTTACTATCATTTTTTAAAATAAAAATATGAAAAAAATTTTTTAAAAAAACCACACTTTTTCACAATTTGACCCCCAAAATCTACTATGCATCTACAACCGCCAAAAAACACCTGTGCTAAAAAGTTTCTAAATTTTGACCTGAGTTTATAAATGACCAATGTTAACATGTTCTTCGCTATTTTTGGAAAGTTATAGGGCAATAAGTACAAGTAGTCCTTTGCGATTTCCAAACCATTTTTTTTTTTTTTCCAAAATGAATGCAAGTTACATTGTAACACATATCTGTCAGGAATCCCTGAATAACCCTTCACATGTATATATTTTGTTTAAAAGAAGACCATCTAAGGTATTACACTCTGGGTATTTTGACTCTTTTCATGCAACCATTTTACCACCAATCTATGGCAAATGAAAAAAAATAATAGGAGATTTTTTTTACACACATAGCAATTTAAGAATACACACACAGAGAACTTTAAGGGTTACTGTCAAAGATCACCCCACTATGTGTTCAGCAACATCTCCTGAGTACAGTGATACCCCCCATCTACAGGTGTGTCGGGTTCTCTGGGGGTCAAAAGACCTTATTTGGAGGTTGTGCATTCCAGTTCTCCTACTTGGAATTTTCTCACCTGGTCATCAAGCACCTATGTCCTATTTGGGACATTTTTGAAACCGGACAATGTAATTTATCCCTATCAAACCATATATTTTTTAAAAAGTAGACACCCTAGGGTATTTCAAATGGTAGTTATTTTAACACTTTCTATGCACTAATTCTACCACCAGTCTTTGTCAACCTTTTGGGTAGTCATTTTTTGTGTTATTTTTTTCACACACATTGTACTTTAGGCATTGATTCTCAGTTCCTATTATGTGTTACTGACAAAGAAAATCCCAATATGTGATCAGTAACATCTCCCGAATACAATAGCGCCCCCAATGTACAGGTTTTATAGGTTTTTGCAAACTTACAGATGTCAAATGTAGGGCTTCCCCCTTTTCCATGTTTGCACATTGAAATTTGCCAGATTGGTTTGCTGGGCCTGTGTTGCCTTTGAGACCATATAGCAGCCGAGGAATAAAAATTAACCCCATCATGGCATACCATTTTCAAATGCAGATAACCCAGGGTATTCCAAATGGGGTACTTCCAGTCTTTTGTAGTAGCCACTTAGTCACAAACACTGGCCAAAGTTAGCGTTTTTATTTTTATTTTTACACAAAAACTGCACTTTTACTGGTGATTTTACCATCGTGATAAGTTTTACGGTTTTAAACACTAGGCATGTGCATGGGGAAAATATTCGTCTCTGTTCGGCATTCCGAAATTCGGGACTTCGGCAATTCGGGACTTGAACACTTCGGCAACTTCGGAAACTACCTTAATTGGTCTTTCAGCCAAATTTACTAATACTAAGTAAAAATTACTTAGTATTAGTAAATTGTGCCCCTACTTGCTATACCGCTAGTAGGGGCATGTCTAGTAAACACTCACTCACACATTGTTAAAAAAAAAAAAAGGGGTCCCCTCTTCCTCAGCGGCGGGTGGGGGCCCTAAAGTAAAAAAGGGGGGGGGGGAGGACCTATTGTCTTCCCCACCGGCCCCCACCCCTGAGCGGCGGGTGGGGGCCCTAAAGTAAAAAGGGGGGGGAGGACCTATTGTCGTCTCCACCGGCCCCCACCCCTGAGCGGCGGGTGGGGGCCCTAAAGTAAAAAAAGGGGGGAGGACCTATTGTCCTCCCCACCGGCCCGCACCCCTGAGCAGCGGGTGGGGGCCCTAAAGTAAAAAAAAGGGAGGAGGACCTATTATCCTCCCCACCCCTGAGCGGCGGGTGGGGCCCCTAAATAAAAATTGGGGGGAGGGAGGGAGACGGGACCTAATGTCCTCCCCCCTGGCCCCCACCCCTGAGCAGCGGGTGGGGACCTAAACAAAAATAAGGGGGGGGGGGAGACCTCCCCCCTTTTTTACATTAGGTCCCCCCCTTATTCTTGTTTAGGGCCCTCACCCACTGCTCAGGGGTGGGGGCCAGGGGGAAGACATTAGCCCCCCCCTTATTCTTGTTTAGGGACCGCACCCACCGCTCAGGGGTGGGGGCCAGGGGGGAGGACATTAGGTCCCCCCAATTTTTATTTAGGGCCCCCACCCACCGCTCAGGGGTGGGGGCTGGTGGGGAGAACAATAGGTCCTTTTTTACTTTAGGGCCCACACACGCCGCTCAGGAGGAGGGACTTTTTTTTTAGCAAGTATGGGCATAATTTATTAATAAAATTAGGAGTTAAAAGCTGCGCCAGGGGGCGGAGCCAGCGCCTGCACGAGCTGGACGCATATCGGAACAGCTCCGTGCACTAAATCTGCAAAACCGAAAGTTAGCAGATTCCGAACCTGCCACTGAGACCCAAAAGTACCAGCACGTAGCCCCAGATATGGGGAAGAAAACGAAGAAACTCCGGGCGGACCCGGGATCGGGCTCCCGCAATATCGGAGACTTCCTCCACATGGCACCGCGGCTCGGCACAGCCAAAATGGCGGCGGCTGAGGCCTGCACACCAACCTCATCGGATGATGACGACGCCCTCGCTGATTTTTATCCGCCATCCCGGCCACACACAGGGTCACCAACTGCCGATCTGGCAGACTCTGCACCAGCGACCAAGTCTGACATCAAGGCCTTAATGGTCGAAATCAAAGCCATGTTCCAGGCAGACATGGCCCCGATCAGAGAGGCGGTGGCCAAACTCACTGACAAAGTGAAGGCAGTGGAAGAGGACTTAGAAGGCACCAAATTGGCTCAATCGGCCACTGACGCCGCCATCAGCGCCCTACAAAAGCAATGCGCAGACCAGCAGGGGCAAATCGCTTCAATGGAGGACAGAGCTAGAGCCCGCAACCTCAGAATCCGGGGGATACCGGAAACAGTTGCCGGAGCGGAGCTCCCACACTACTGCCGGAGGCTCATCGCCACACTGCTGCTGCCCAAACAGGCTAAGCAGGTTGCGGTGGAATCCTGCTTTCGCCTTCCCAAGGCCCCCAATGCAGTCCACGAAGCACCTAAAGACGTCCTGCTGAAAATGTCTAGAGACTCTGACCGCGGAGCAATCATGGCAGCGGTGAGGGACTCCGCAACTGTGTCCTTTGAGGGGGCACAGCTGATATTCTACCGGGATTTATCCAGACATACGCTCCTCTGGCGAAGAAACCTCAAGCCAGTCACCCAGCTACTACAAGAGCATGCGATCCCCTACCGGTGGGGCACACGCCGGATCCTGGTCGACAAGGCCGGCACACTGCATAAGCCGACATCCCTCCTGGAAGCACCAGCATTCCTTCGGCTCCTGGGAATACCAGCAGAGAAGGTGCCAAGGATGGACCACCCGAAATGGACAGTTGAGGGCATCACTCCCTTCGTACCCAGGAAAGGGGGACGTGAGCAACCCACTTGAAATCCGCACCTGCTGACACATCTACAACTGGCCCGCACCTAGCGTGGCCCAC